>NC_045544.1:6729515-6799515 GCF_009769535.1 Thamnophis elegans
GAATAGGTGCGAACTGGTAGGAACCCACCTCTGGTTGTAACCATGCACAGATCAAACAACACCATCTTGATAGGTACATTGTACAAAGCATGTAAAGACAGCATCTACAATAAGAATCCATTCATTTAATTCTGTTTTAAGCATATTTGCAGAATAATGAGGGAAAAAATATAAGGAATGCGACCTGGCTATGCAACCTGGCTATGCAATTTACTCAGATTTTATAGGATTCCATATGTAAGAACTGCCAGTCATTTATGATGTTATAGTGGAGCATTTCTCCAGCATTAAATGGTTTCTAGAAGTGCACAGTCAGCTCCTTTCTAATTGAATTGTTTTAATTATTTTAAATAGCTTTTCTTTTTCTCCCCAAACCATATCTTCACCTTACCTTATTGCGGAGTATGGTTGTGTATAAGGAAATCATCCCTCCTTGCATTTGATTATATTTCATTTTTGTGTGAGTTAAATAACATCCAGTTGATGAAAAATTGTCCTAATGAATATGAGGTGTATATGTATATTTATGTATGATTTTGTGTCTATATCTGTACCTGTATCATCCATATCAGCTCTATGTATTGTGTTGTGGCCCAGCAGGAGCCGTTGGAGCTGCCATCAGACTCCGACAGCGAGGGGCCCTATGAGTCGGCTTTGGAGGATGTGGAGGACCCTGAACAGGGTTCCGACTCTGAGCAGGGTGCAGAGAGGCTGGTTGGCCCCCAGGAGGCACCTGAGCCTTGGACCAGTGGGGAGGAGACAAGGGAGTGTGATCCGGACATCAGCAGTGGGGAGGAGCCAAGGGAGTTGTTCCTAGATGCCCGGCACAGAAAGCTAATAGGCGTAAAGACCACTTACGCAATTACAGGAGGTAATTGCACTCAACCTGGTGGTAATTAGGCTCCTCTCCAGACTATAAAAGGACTGCTTGTGCACACGCCCCTTTTGCAGAAGTCAACGCATTAACTAATGTTGGAAAACTGTGGTGTTAGCTTGGCAGGCTGGATTGCTGCCAAGGCTTGTCTGTGCTAGATTGCTGCCAAGGCTTATCTGTGCTGGTTTGCTGCCAAGGACCTGTCTGTCTGCGAATAAATTCCATAAAGTATCTTTGGCTCGGAGTGCTTTGGTGTGGGCCAAGGGGGCTCAGAACAGTATTGTTATCTCTATTTATTGCCCAGAGTCTCAAAGGGGCTCTTTCAAAAGCCAACTGGACTTTCTATGCTTTTCCTTTAAGATGCTTTGCCTCTCATTCAAGAAGATTCTTCAGTTCTGAAGAAGAAGCTTAATTTTTTCAGCCCAGAATGCTTCGTGAATGAAAAGTGAGATGTCTTCAAGGAAAAACCTTTTGAAAAAGCACCTTTGAGACAACCTGGATGACTGAGAATGTCCATAGACATTGCCCAGAGTCATTGATTGAGGTGGGCAATTATAGAAATGGAACCAAAAAACTAATAAATGACCTATAATCAGGGGTGGGTTTCAACCGGTTCGCGGCGGTCCCTGCGAACCGGTTGGTCAGCGAACCCGGAAGTAAGTAACTTCTGGGAACGGCGATGGGCCCACCCGCCCGCCCGCGCTCCTTACCCGGTTTTGACGAGTTCTGCGTTTCCACACATGCGCAGGACACATACAGCGCCTGCGCGATCCTCCAGGAGCAGCTGGAGCATCGCACAGACGCTAGTACGCATGTGTGCGCCGCACGCGTGCACGAGGACACCGCCAGCCCCGTTCCAACCGAACCGGTTGGAATGGGGCGAGAAACCCACCCCTGCCTATAATCTATAATGAGGACCCAGATTGTTGGGGGCAATATGCTGACTCTCTGTAAACCGCTTAGAGAGGCCTGAAAGGCCTATGAAGCGGTATATAAGTCTACTGCTGCTGCTGCTATTGCTATCTACCGATCTATATTACAAATAAGCCAGAAGAAGCGATCAGAAATAAGGGACCCCATTAAGGGTCAGCCTTAAGAGAGATATGGGCATAAAATGAGAATGAGAACGAAGTGCTCCCGAGTGCCAAGGAGCAAGTCCAACAAACAAGGAATGGGAAACCTGCCTGGTTTTCCTAGTGCCTTCCCTTCTCTCCCTTACTCACAATATCTGCCAGTGTCCTTTGAAAAAGCCAAGAAGCTATCACTTCTTTCTAAAACAACTACCTTCAGTCCATATCCTGGCCTCCCTCACATTCTGGCTTGGAAATAAACCACATGAAACCCATCGCCAAATTCACACCAGTGTACTTCTTCCATTGTTTCTTTTTCCACTTTTATATGTTTTGTTTCTTTCAAATTCTAAATGCAATACTCATTTACACCTATTCAGTTTTTATATTTATTATACTCGGGCAACTATTGACCTCTCCGCTAGGTTTTCTTCACATTTCTACATTTCAGAGAGGGATATATGTTGGGTTGAGTCTCTGTTATTGTTACCTAGCATTTTCATGAAGTTGATAGTTAGATTTGTGTTCTGACCCCCTCCTCCGTCCAGTAACGAATGCCGAGACAAGCTTAAATGAGAATAACAAGTTTAATAACAAGTTCAGACTCTCGGTGGCTGAAAGCCAAGTAAACAAACAGATAAGGATCTTGGCAACAAGGCTGACAAACTTTGGCAGCAATTCAGACAAACTCTGGCAGCAATCCAGCCTGCCAAGTTTGTTTCTCTTCAGTCAAAGCGTTGATTTCTGCAAGAAGGGCGTGGCACAAGCAGTCTCTTTTATATTCTGGAGAGGAGCCTAATGACCATCAGCTGAGCGTAATTACCTCCTGTAATTACGTAGTTGTTCTTGACGCCAAGTAGCCCTTCGACGGCATCCTGGAACAACTCACAGTTGGTTTCTGGATCACTCTACCTTGTCTCCTCCCCACTGATCCAAGGCTCAGGAGCCATCTGGTGGCCAATCAGTCTCTCTGCGCCCTGCTCGGAGTCGGAACCCTATCCAGGGTCCTCCACATCCTCCAGGGCCAACTCATAGGGCCCCTCGCTGTCGGAGTCTGGTGGCAGCTCCAACGGCTCTTGCCGGGCCACAACAGATTTGTATGTTCATAAATGAGAGAGGGGGAAAAAAGAGCTAAAGGAAGTAACAGTATAATTAGAAAAAGTGGAAGGTATAAATACAAGCAATACAGACTTGGAAAGAAGGCAGAAGAAGGAAGGATGATGTGATTGAAGCCCAAGGAGAAGACAGTCAAGAGACTTAGAATAATTGACAGCTTTGGATGCAGAAGATGATAGAACAGACAGTCCCAAGTAGGGTTTTCAGACTGAAATAGGTCAAGTAACAGTAAATGGAATAAATTTCAGGCAAATCTTTGTTCTGCTTGAGCTCCACATTGCCTGACAACCAGGTGAAGAACTTATTTTTCATGGAATAATATTATATGCCTTTTCGAAAATAAGCTATCATGTAATTGCTCCTTTTTTACTTCTAAAATTAACGCCAGCGATTTTGGGAAATGTACAGGCAGGATTAGAACCAGCAAAGGATCCTAAGATTTTGGCTAACAGGCATGGAAAAGAACAGCCGACATTATCTGAGTAAACATTCTCTAGATAGGAGAATGCAATAAATTGTGCCTTCTAAAGGAATTAGTTCAGGATTTTTGCATTTCAAATTGGATGAGGGAAACTGATAATTTCTAAATCAAACCAAAAGGAACCATATCTCCCCCCCACTCCTTTCCCCAAAAGCAAAGTTGAGAAATAAGAAGCCAAGGAAATACAGCTAAAGTGGTGTGACCTATTTTTTTTTAACCATTGTCATGTGTGGTGGGCCACAGCAGAAACCTGACTGCCTTGCAAAGCCACAAAGAATATGAAGCTTGCTATGCGATAAATTTTCATAGGCTATGGAAGCTTATGCTGTTACTTCTTTACAATCGGTTTTTAAATTTATTTGCTGCACTCTGTGAGAGTAATCCAAATTATCTGCTCTTAATTGATTTTTCTTTTCTCTAAACCAGAGCAACATTGCCAGTGAGTGATCTCTCTGCTCCAGGGGTGGGTTTCTCGCCCCGTTCCAACCGGTTCGGTTGGAACGGGGTCGGCGGCGTCCTCGTGCATGCACGCGGTGCACGCATGCGTACTAGCATCTGCGCGACGCTCCAGCTGCTCCTGGAGGATCGCGCAGGCGCTGTATGCGTCCTGCGCATGCGTGGAAGCGCAGAACTCGTCAAAACCAGGTAAGGACCGCGGGTGGGTGGGCGGGCCCTTTGCCGTTCCCGGAAGTTACTTACTTCCGGGTTCGCCGACCAACCGGTTCGCAGGGACCGCCGTGAACCGGTTGAAACCCACCCCTGCTCTGCTCCCAACCTCACATCTAGATTTTCTCAAAGATGGAGAACAGTTGCTCATTAGAGACAAGAAGGCAATCTGAAGACTAAAGGCAAAATCAACAAGTTAAAAAGGACATGAACCAATATCCACCCGAGGTCCATAGCTTTAATTTTATTCCCCAGGCACAATAATTTCAGAAAGGAATGTACAGGGAGTCCTCCATTTACAACGCTTGGTTTAGTGACTATTCAAAGTTACAACAACTCTGAAAAAAGTTACAACTGATTCTTGCATCTCCATTAGTGGTGGGATTCAGCCAGTTCGCACCTATTCGGGAGAACCGGTTGGTAACTTTCTAAGCAGTTCGGAGAACGGGTTGTTGGAAGAAATCTTATTTTTTCCCCCCCACTTTACAGGGCTAATCCTGTAAGGAAGGCAGGAAGGAAACATTCTGGCGTTGTTTCTAGCCTAATCTTTATTGCCCTGCTTACAGAAACTGCCTCTCCAGTTAACCCTTATTACCATTTTAACAACTAAGGCGAAGCGCCCATCGACCTGAGTTACCTTGACTTGGCCACGCCCACATGATGACATGACCATTGAGCCTTGCCTACCCAGCTGGTCATTAGGGCAGAGAACTGGTTGGTAAAATATTTGAATCCCACCACTGATCTCCATGGTCCATGTGATCAATATTCAGATGCCAGGTAAAATCAGCATGTATTTACATAATTGCAGCATCTGGGGTCATGTGATTGATATTTGCAACCTTCCCAGCTGGTTTGGAGAAGTAGCAATAGCAATAGTTAGACTTATATACCGCTTCATAGGGCTTTCAGCCCTCTCTAAGTGGTTTACAGAGTCAGCATATTGCCCCCAACAACAATGCGGGTCCTCATTTTACCCACCTCGGAAGGATGGAAGGCTGAGTCAACCCTGAGCCGGTGAGATTTGAACAGCCGAACTGCAGAACTGCAGTCAGCTGAAGTAGCCTGCAGTGCTGTATTTAACCACTGCGCCACCTTGGCTCCTCAAGTCAAGTCAACGCAGGAAGTTGGAGTTGCTTAATGACCGAATGATTCACCTAACTGCAATGATTCATTTAACATCATTGCAAAAAAAACAAAAGAGAGAGGAAACGACATAAATTTGGATGCAACTCACTTAATAACCACCCTGTTTAGCAGCAGAAATTCTGATCCTGATTGTAAGTTGAGGACTACCTATGCAGATTTATATGGCAGTGAGGCAGGTGTCAATTAGATAAAGCAAATATAATGTAACCCTCTGACCAATAGGACAATGTTCATGGAGTGGAGGATGGATATTGGATGAGCCATGGTGGCAAGTGGTGAGAATGCAGTGGTGAGACTGCAGACTACTTCTGCTGACTGCCGGTTGCCTGCAGCCTGCAATTTGGCAGTTCAAATCCCACCAGGCTCAAAGTTGACTCAGCCTTCCATCCTTCTGAGGTAGGTAAAATAAGGACTCAAATTGTTGGGGGCAATATACTGACTCTTTAATCCGCATAGAGAGGGCTGTAAAGCACTATAAAGCAGTACATAAGTCTATGCGCTATTGCTATTTTAAAATCATACACAAAGGCCTTTTTGCTACAGTAACCTCGAAGCATAAGCATATATAAATTACTGTAGATGCGTGGTGCAGCAATCTAAAAAGAATAAAGATGTAAAGAGGCTTTTTAAAATACTGTGCATAGGTGGCTTGGCTTTTAGATATTACACTGGAGCAAAAAAAATATTTCTAATGTAGACATGGTTGAATGAATTTAATACTAGTTTGTGGCATCTTGTGAAAAAAAAAAAAGGAAAAAGTTTTCAGAAAGTCTTTGGGTTTTAGCCTTAGGCAAGCTGTAACTGATTTAATTTTATTGTGCCAAAGTCAGTGAGCTGGGTTAACTTTTAATGGTGTTTTACATTGAGGCTGCCAAATTACATTGACCTACTTTTTATAATGTACTTAGACTAGATTTCCTTATGAAGTTATGAAAATCTATGTGGAATAGAGTATGAAAACCACGAAAATCTAAAATAATAATAAAAATATTCTTTGCAGTCGACTTTAGCCCAGTTTAAAAGCTGTAACTATTGCTTCGTCGGTGTACTTTATATGAAGTTAGGCCAATCATTATATTTAACCAATTCCAAAAATCACAAAACATAGGGAAATTACTGTGGCTCTCAAGAACTCTCTAATAAGTAAGGTAATACATGAAAGAATAAATGGGAAAAAAAATAGTGAGGATAATAAAAAGTCAGGAATCTTCATGTGGTTATAGATTAAGACCCAGCCCCAGTATGGAAGATTCTTATGGATAGTCCAGTGAGGTTTCTCAAATACTTGGATGGTTTCCAGATCTATTCTAATTCTTCAAGAGGTTGCCACAATGAAAAACACTGATTCATTTCTCATGTAAAAAAAAACCCCTCATGTTTCTTAATAGCAGAGGTGGGTTCCTACCAGTTCGCACCTATTCGGTAGAACCGGTTCGTCAAATCTACCGACCCGGTTAGAAGAGGTTCCACCAGTGGACCCGGAAAGCAGGCCACACCTGGGTAGGTGGGAATCAGTGGTCATGTGACTGGGTGGGCGTGGCCAACTCAATGTCACTCAGGTCGATGGGCGCTTCGCCTTAGCTGTTACAATGTAACAAGGGTTAACTGGAGAGGCAGTTTCTGTAAGCAGGATAATAAAGATTAGGCTAGAAACAACACCAGAATGTTTCCTTCCTGCCTTCTTTACAGGATTAGCTCTATAAAGTGTGTGTGTATGTGTTTGTGTTTGTGTCTGTGTGTGTGTGGAAACAAAATGAGATTTCTTCCAACAACCTGTTTTCTGAACAGCTTAGAAAGTTAAGAACCGGTTCTACCGAATAGGTGCGAACTGGCTGAATCCCACCACTATTCAGTTTTCACAATGAACTCATGCTATAAGAAGAGAAATGGATATTTTGAGGTTATATTGCTTTGCAGATCACTATTTTAGGAGATTACCAGCCTCTTGCAAGCTCACAATGCACACAAATTGCCGGGCTTTGAAAAAAGGATATCTGAAAGTATGTCCCATACTATTAGTGTCATTACATTTTATTTATGTACCTAAATATCATAGAAAGCAAATGTAGTAAAGTTTATCATCCTTTCCAATAGAAAATATCTGTATTTCTGGCTCATTCTTCAGGGAAGAAATGCATACATATGCCTACACGTGAGCAAAAGTGAACACAATATGTATTTTTTCTTTAACCTGGCTAGAGGTGCACATCTCCCTAGGATAGTTTCCCCTTTCATTTTCATAACTGAAACAGCCACACGAAGTTATATTTAAAGCACGATTGGTGAGAAAGTGTTCCAAACAGCTTTGTGCAGAAATGAAGACACACACCCTCATGAACACATGCACACAATTTCTTCCCTCATCCTCTTGATCCAGAATCAAATTAGCTTTCCTTACTGAATCCATAATCTTTAAGATTGGTTTGCTGGAGAAACTTGTTCTGTTAGCTTTCTTCGGCCTCAAAAATCAGGCTGGTTCTTCTGTCTTTGGTCCAAGCCAGCTTTCTTTCCTTTTTTTTATTCCAGTTATAAATAGTAACAGTGGGGAATTTACAAAGGTTTGAAACAGTTTGAGTGACAAAGATGCAGTTTTTCTCTTCCAATTTTCCTACAGAGAATTCCTGTTGCTTGTGAGCCTCCTAATAGCCACAGCTGGTAGTGTTTCTAGACAAGGTTGTTGACGTGATATACAGGACAGGGATTCTTTTACTTCCCATAGTTCTGTTCTGCTCTCTCTTCTCTCCCTCCCTTCCTTCCTCCCCCTCTTTCTAATATTTATTTTATTCAATTTCTATACCCGTTGGACTCAACCCACAGTGACTCAGGATAGCTTATGATTATAGAACAATTAAACAGTTATAAACATTAAAATAATAAAAACATCCACAGACTCAATGAGTACAATCGGCTGTCATGGTGATTAATCAACTAATAGTAAAACCAAACAATGGACCTTTTACACATTCCTACCTAGATCCAGGCTGGGATACACAGCCACGTTTTTAATGCCTAGCAGGGTTGGGACCATTCTAATCTCTGAGTGGAGACTATTCCAGAAGGCTACAGCAGAAAATGCCCTTCTATTGTTTATTTTTTTTTCAAAAAAAATTATTTTCCACTTTCATAACATATACTCACATGTATACTATTACATAGCCAATATCCTATTGTATTAAGTAGTAATTACATCAGTTCCTCTTGTCATCAACACCCAGAAAGATAAAAACCCATTATTAGCTCTTCTGCTCTCCATACACCTCTTTCTTCTACCTCTCTCCTACCTCCTTCTTCCCTCCATCATCCTTTCCTACTCTACTTCCCTTCCTTTCTCCTTCTCCTCTCTCTGCATTCCACTCCTCCTTATCCTCCTCATCTTCCCCCCTTACCCTCTCTCCTATCCCTGCTCTTCCTATCTTTCTTCTCTCCTCTGTTTCCCACTCTTCTACAATCCTTTCTTCCCTCCATCATCCTTTTCTACTCTACTTCCCCTTCCTTTCTCCTTCTCCTCTCTCTTCATTCCACTCCCCTTATCCTCCTCATCTTCCCCCCGTACCCTCTCTCCTATCCCTCTCTTCCTATCTTTCTTCTCTCCTCTGCTTCCCACTCTTCCTCTCATTCACTTGGTGTATTTCAGCTTCTGAGCAAACTCCATTCTATGTTGATGGTATTTATGCTTCCATATCAATATACTTAATATATCTTAGTTTTAAGAAAAAATAAGAGAAGACAGTATAACATGTGCAACCATATTACTTTATTTACTCTCCTATCCTTCTCTTCCTATCTTTCTTCTCTCCTCTGTTTCCCACTCTTCCTCTTATGGTGTATTTCAGCTTCTGAGCAAACTCCATTCTATGTTGATGGTATTTATGCTTTCATACAATATACTTAACATATCTTAGTTTTAAAGAAAAAATAAGAAAGACAGTAGACATGTGCAATCATATTACATTAAAATCTAACCCTTCGTCCAAGCCTAATATCCACCCCTCCCTCCCTCCCTCCCACCCTCACCCCCACCCTCCCCCCAGCCTTCCCTCCCCCGACATCTCAGAACCCATACACGGTAATGCCCTTCTAGACACTCTTTGACTGACAGGATCTGCAGTGTGCCCAGAGTTGGGTTCCTACCGGTTCGGATCGGTTTGGCCGAGTAGGTAGTAACTCAACCAGACACATTCCCGACCTGTTCTATTGGCGCTGCCATCTTGGGTTTTTTGCTTCTGCGCATGTGCAGTAGCATTTTTTTTAAACTTCTGTGCATATGCATGTAGGTCACATCAAGCGCGTCCCTGAGTGAACCGGTAGTAAAAGAAAGCGGCAACCCACTTCTGAGTGTGACCAATCTGTTGGATCAAGTTGGATGGGTAGAAACTCTTGGAAAAAGACGGTCCCCTCAGGTAACGCAGTCCCATAGCCTTGTAGTGCTTTAAAGGTGACAACCAGTACCTTGAATGCACCAGTGGTGGGATTCAGCCAGTTCGCACCTATCCGAAGAACCGTTTGTAACTTTATAAGCAGTTTCGGAAGAACCAGGTGTTGTAAGAAATCTCCTTTTGTTTTTTTGTCCCCACTTTACAGGGCTAATAGCAATAGCAATAGCAATAGCAGTTAGACTTATAGACCCGCTTCATAGGGTTTCAGCTCCTCTCTAAGCGGTTTACAGAGTCCAGAGATCTCGCCCCCAACAATCCGGGTCCTCATTTCACCCACCTCGGAAGGATGGAAGGCTGAGTCAACCTTGAGCCGGTGAGATTAGAACCGCTGAACTGCAGATAAGTCAGCTGAAGTGGCTTGCAGTACTGCCCCTAACCACGCGCCACCTCAGCTCTAATCCTGTAAGGAAGGCAGGAAGAAACATTCTAGTGTTGTTTCTAGCCTAATCTTTATTGACCTGCTTACAGAAACTGCCTCTCCGGTTAACCCTTATTGCATTGTAACAACTAAGGCGAAGCGCTCATCGACGTGAGTGAAGTTGGTTTTGGCCACGCCCACCCAGTCACATGACCACCGAGCCCCACCTACCCAGCTGGTCACCAGGGCAGAGAACTGGTTGTTAAATTATTTGAATCCCACCACTGAATTGCCCCCAGAAACACCTGCAGTCAGTGCAGCTCCTGGAGGGAGGAATGAAATTGGGATTATTCTCACCCCTGATTTTATGCCTTGTGCTTTAGGTTCTTAAGTTAAATACTGCATTTCGGGAATTCAGAGGATCAGTAGTGGCCTCTTAAGTTTTTGCATACTATTAGTGAAGAAGTATAAAAAAAGGGGATCTAAGTTTATTTACAGAGAGGCATTATTTTATAATTTGCTGAGGCTCAACTAAAAGCCCGCGTGAGTGGCTTTTAAAAAAAAAAATGTTTTCAAAGAGTACCCTTCAAGGCTTGGCTACATTTGATTCGCCTGGTATTAAAACTGCAGTTTGCTTTGGTTAGCGTTTTATGGTTAGCACAAAACCCTCACAGCGATGAAAAGCAGAGAGTGAAATGAAAATCTGAAATGAAATCATTAGTCTGCCTGAGATACCTCAAAGGGAACACAGTGATATTCTGGAGTGCAATATTTGTTATTCTCCGAATTATAACCTTTTGCCCAACAGTGGTGCAATAGTCCCCATTTACAGCCAAGGGTTTAATCAAATAAAAGTTATTGACTGTGCCATGATTTTGGACAGCTGATGTAGGGATTTCCAACACACTGTGCAATTAGTCTTAAGTGATAGAGCTTCTCTGTTCTACATTAACATGCTTGCACAGACCGAGATTTGTACCCCCTCCCTGCCCCGAATTAAAGTTCACCCATGTTATCTCTCGGCTAGCATTCCTAGTGGGCTACTTAGCTTTTATCTTAATTGCCCTTTCATGTTTTCTGTTCTCTGAAAAGGAAGAACCAATAAAGCTTTGATTTTTGATGCAAATTCAAGTGGAACGCTGCTGTGGGCGTTCAAGAACAAATCTCCAGCAGACAAGGAAGGAGAATATTCTTTCTTTCTTTAAACTTTTGAGAGGCTATGAAGTGGCTGCTTTTCCTTCTAATCCTGGATTGATAATCAATTCCATGTTGACACACCTTTGGCAAAGGTTGATCTGTTCCAGGTCACCATATAGGGTAGATTATTACTATTGCCATATGATCTCTGAAGGGGCCTAAATTCAAGAATTTACTGTGCAGAATATGGTGAATGTGTGCTAGAAATACAGGTAGTCCTTGTGTTATGCGGGCAATTGAGCCCAAATTTCTGTTGCTAAGTGAGACGGTTGTTAAGTGAATTTTGCCCCCATTTATGACTTCTGGCCGTAGTTATTAAGTGAATCACTGCAGTTGTTAAGTGGATCTGGTTTCCCAGTTGACTTTGCTTGTCAAAAATCACAAAAGGTGATCACATGACTCTGGGACACTGATCCAGTTGCCAGAATCTGAATTTTGATCATGTGACCATAGGGATGTTGCAACAGTTATGTGAAAAACATCATGCCACTGTAATTTCAAATGGTCACTAAGGGACCTGTTGTAAGTCAAGGACAAGGTGTAGTATGAAGAAAATACTGCTGGATTCTTAAACCTGGGACCTCTCTCTCTCTCCCCCACTACCCCCTCTCCCCCCTCCACTCTCTCCTCTCCCCCTCTCCCTCCCTCCGCCTCTCCCCCTCCCTCCCCCTCCCTCTTCCACTCTCTCTCCCTCTCCCTACTCTCTCTCCCACCTCTCTCTCTCCCTCCCTCACCCTCTCCCACCTCTCCTCCTTCTCCCTCCCTCTCTCTCTCCCACTCTCTCTCTCCTTCTCCCTCCCTCCCACCTCTCCTCCCCTCTCTCCCTCTTCCCTTCCCTCCCCTCCCACTCCTCTCTCTCTCCCTCCCTCTCTCCTCCCACTCTCTCTCCTTCTCCCTCTCCTTTCCCTCTCTTTCTCTCTCCTTCTCCCTCCTCTCCCTCTCTCTTCTCCCTCTCTCTCTCTCCCCTCCTCACCCTCTCCCCTCCCTCTCCCACTCTCTCCTTCTCCCCCCATCCTCTCTTCTCCCCCTCTCTCCCTCCTCTCCACTCTCTCCCCCTTCCCACTCTTTCCTCCTCCCTCTCTTCTCTCTCTCCCACTCTCTCACCCACTCTCCCTCCCTCTACCTCTCTCTCCCTCTTCTCTCTCTCTCCCCCCTCTCCTTCCCTCTCCCTCCCTCCCACTCTCCTCTCTCCCTCCCTCTCTCTCCCACCCCTCTCGCTCCACTCTCTCCCACCACTCCCCCCCCCCTCCCCCTCTCTCTCTCTCATTTAGGTCCTGCGCCTGATAAACAAGTTTGTTAATCAACACTTTTCAATCTCTCTGGGCACATGATGCAACTTACTGTTTTGTATGCACGTGATGCATTTTCACCATGTGTATTTGAAGCATTTCCATTACCACCTCCTGTGTAGGAACTATAGGTTGGTGTGAGAGCAATAAGTTTGATGACTTAACAGGTATCAGAGGTCACATGACCGCCGAGCCACCCCCCCCTCCAAAAAACATGCCACACCTACAGAAGATTCTAAAAATTTGAAACCCACCACTGCAATAGACCAAATTGGGGAAGCCCGTGTCTATGCTATGTCTTTTCTTATTATTCTCTAATTCACCCCACCGTCTTCAGTGTCTTTGCACTTGATCATTGAGATTGTTAAAAGATTTATGGACTTCTGGGGAAGAAATGACAGACTGAAAACAACTCTGAAAAAATACGTTTCCAGTGATCGTAATTTCTGGTGGTTGTAGAATTCTGGGAGATAGGAATGGCCATTTAGTCGAACTGTAGATGACCCTTTGGAAAGGACATTCATTTTACATGTTTATTTTTCTAGCTACTTTTGGAAATTGCTTGTTTACAAGTTTATTAGGGATCTTTGGATAAACAGGTTTGACATAACTGGGTGAGTTTCCTTCAACTCTTAGTGAAAGAATTTTTAAATATAAGTTTAAGGACTTTAACAACTTTTTTTTGGAATAAGTAGCTAAAAGCTGTTTAAACTTTGATTTTAAAAAGCTACAATGGATTAAGATCTCAGATAAATTTTAAATAAGATTTTGGAATTAACTATAAAGAATTCCTCACATTTATTATTATTATTTATTTTTTATTAATTAGACTTATATACCGCTTCATAGTGCTTTCAGCCCTCTCTAAGCGGTTTACAGATTTTTTAGCAAATTGAGTCAGCAAATTGCCCCCACAGTCTGGGTCCTCATTTCACCCACCTCGGAAGGATGGAAGGCTGAGTCACACCTTGAGCCGGTGAGATTGCAGATAACAGTCAGCTGAAGTGGCCTGCATACTGCACCCTAACCACTGCGCCACCTTGGCTCCTCACTGAAAGAAAGATTTTAAAATTGGACACTAGAGGGAACTATAGGAAACTAAAGATTCTGATTAAAGGAGAATTACATTCAAACTTGACTTACAAATACAGAATGACATTGAACATATTGAAGGAACTTTGTGCCTAGAAATTAGTTTCAAGAGTATTTGGCTCTTTAGATAGACTCTGGTTAAAAGTTAAATAAAAATTCTTATAGAAGAGGAACAAGTTTAACTTGACAAGATTGAGACTACTTGCATGAAAAATGATAGATTATAAGGAGGACATGGAAAAGATGTTACCATGTATACAAAATAAACTGGCTGAAGTCTTAATAACTAAAAGGGATAACAAAAAATTGAGAGTATGACCTGGATAATTTTCCTTTCTTGGATTTACAAAAGTAGCTTGTTAAGACTTCTTAAAGCCTTCAAGAATTTGTGAAAAGGGACAAAGAAAAAATGAAAAGAATTCAAATTCTAAGAGAGTATTTGAGAGAAGAAAGATCAAGATTGTTAGAAGTAAAAAGAAAGAATATAAGTTGGTTTATTTGATCAAGGATATATTATTATTTCTGGTAACTCTTAATGGACTTTTGCTAACATCAGGACCGAAATGACAATGTGTTATGGATTGTTTATTGATAAGATAAGATATCGAAAGAGAAGATCATTTGTTGCATTTTAAGAGAAGATGGGAAGTTACTAAAATTGTTCATACGTGATGAAGGTGTGTGTGTGTGTGTTCGTCTGTGCCAGATATTTCAGAGAAGGAAATGTATGCCTTTAAACTCTTTTTGCTAGCTGTAGCTATGTAGCTGTTAGTGAATGATATTGGAATGATAGTTTAATAAAATCTTTTTGTTATCAATGTAGTTATAATCTTCATTTTACCTTGAAGTCTCTAAGTTCCTCTTCTGTATCTTCCATCTACAATACTAGATCACAATTGGATATCTACAGTGCTATTTTCCCTTTTTCACAATACAGCCGTGCGTAGAATAAAAGGGACTCCTGTCGCAATCTTGAGCAAAACTCCCTATTCCTTTCCTGTCATTGTGGGAGCATACAGCCAGGTGTCCAAACTTCCTATATGAGATAGTACAATTAATTTGCAGGAGTCAACAGATTCTAGGCTGTATGATGTTGAAAGATTTCAAAAGACTCTTGTAAAAGTTTTTCTTTTTCCTCACATATCAATCATCATCAATCAATCAATCAATCAATCATCAACAGGTGCTTCATAAAATGAAGTAAATGTGTTTTGAGAGAGACTGGAGAGACAGTTTGTATTTCCAGAGAGTGGGTTTTTTCCCTGTTATCTCCCTACACATATAAAGATAACCTAAGTGAAGTTTTGCACTGATTGAAAAGAATGTAATGGGATGGATCCATTGTGAACAACAAAGCTTAATGTTCCAGCTCTTTTTAAGCGAGTCTTTGAAGTAGTAACAACTTCAGGTGCTTCCTATCCTCTAGTTGTTCTTACGTTCTTAAGTAGCAGATGGGTGAGTTTGACTTGTTAAAGTGAATTGACTTCTTTCAAAGGCATTTTCACCGTGTTGCCATAAATCAGTGGAAAAGCAATGGGTGAGAACAGTAAATCAGCACCCTGGGCTTTGTCATTTTGCCATTCTGCCTTCAAACTGTGAGTCAACATCTGTTCTCAGTAACCATTCAGATGAAAAGGTGTTTTAAACATCCCCCCCCCCCAATTTGCAGTTCTCTGACATTTGAAAAGGGTTGGCATTAGAGAACATTTTGAACTCTTCTTCATGGTACAATAACCTGGCTGTCTTCCCCGTCCTTGAGGCAAGGGGAAGGAAGATTGGCATACATTGTGCTGTCTTGATTGACAAGCCCTATTGTGCCCTAATAATAAGGCCAAAAAGTAGCGATGTGCTTATTGTTTTAAATGTGGGAATAAGGGAACTAAGGATTCTGTCAGGTCAAGAAATTGGGAACCAGGTTTGTTGAAATAACTACTAGTTTATTTCATGCTGCCTCTAAAGAAGAATCTGAATGGACTACTAGCCGAGGTGGCGCAGTGGTTAGGGTGCAGTACTGCAGGCCACTTCAGCTGACTGTTATCTGCAGTTCAGCGGTTCTCATCTCACCGGCTCAAGGTCGACTCAGCCGTCCATCCTTCCGAGGTGGTTGAAATGAGGACCCAGACTGTGGGGGCAATATGCTGACTCTGTAAACCGCTTAGAGAGGGCTGAAAGCCCTATGAAGCGGTATATAAGTCTAACTGCTATTGCTATTGCTACTAATGGTCAAAGCCAACTGGCGATAGATATGAGTCAACGGAATTCAAGGTAGACTGGACTAAGATCTCTTGTGAGCACATAGGGGCTCCAAACTGACAATGCCCTTGATCCCCTCCCTAATCATGTCCTACAGATTCCTCATCTTCATTTCCCTTCCCATGAAATGTTCACCAACCAGTGCAAAAATATCCCTCAAATATTCTCCTTCATCTGGGAGGCAGAAGACGTGGAGACTTTGGATGGTTATCTGGTTTAATCATCTGTCAAATCCAGGACTAAGAGCCTGATCCATTCGGTGGATGAGATTATCTGACAAGATGGGTAATGGGTGATTGGCAACTAAAGATATGTCTTTCACCATTGTTTCTGTCACCACACTAAGCCCTCTCAGATGATCCGCTAGGTTATCAGGATGGCAAGAGAATCATGTGGGAAAACTGGCACCTTACTTCCTGGTCTTAGATGCCCGGAATTGATTTGTGAAATCAGAAAGTTAGTGGAGAAGGAGCTTTCTGACAGCACCTGCCAGCCGACTTGAAAATAGCTATCGGAGATTGGAGAGGGAGTTAGTGCAGTGGAACAGGAGATATTCCACTTCACCAAATGATTCCCACCTCCACCCCCCATCAACCTGCAACTGTCAGATGTTTTTCAGGTTACTTTAGTATAATATCTATTCTAAGTTCATTTGTATTTGGGGAAGAACGCTAAAGATTTCTCTTTCTTGTGGCATCTGTGCCTCAGATTCAAGTCACTTGGATTTGAAAGGCCTATGGAAGTAGTAAAAGAAGAAAGTCCTTGATTTGGACACACTAAATGATGGCATCAAATTCCCTTCCATTGTTGTGAGGATCGTTTTACCACATTTTGAAAGCCTGCCACAATTTCTTCTTTCTTTTTTTACCACACAAACCTGAGCCTTCTTCTAGCAGTGTTAATAACTTGATGCTGATGGAGATAAGATGTCATAATATCCCCTATGGAGAGATCGGTTCAGGTGCTGCCACTGAGTCAGTATGACACATTTTTCTCCATCACACATTTTGTTTGTTGGCATTAAAGCTTATATTCTACTTGCAGCCATAGTTCGGCAGAAAATGTCCCCTCCCTCCCTTCCTTGATTTCAGGAATCTAGCAAGGTTTGCCTCAATTACTATGTCATTAGGAGGTTTTGAGGCCTGTCTTCAGACGGGTAGTAAGTTATTCTGATGGTCAGGAATGTCTCCACGCTGTTTCTTTTATATTAGATATGGTATTGTAGTTGTTTTAATCTCCAATCATAAATCTATAAAGTAAGATTTCAGGCTAGTTCTAAAGACACGTACGAAGTTTATAAATTGTTAAAAAATTTTTTGACAGGGATAGAGTAGCAATTGTGAGATGAAATGAAAGAAGCAGTCTACTCCCAGGACCAGCTGTTAGGCTACTTGTAACTTACAAGTTCAGTACTACTCTTAAGGGCAATAAGCCCATTCTTGAAAGTAGCCAAAATGTGGTCTATCTCTTTCAGACTGGTGCGAAAGCTGGGTTAAAAAGTAACCCACACTTCTTTTCTTTCCAACTCTTGGGGATGAATAGCAAGATCCACTAAACGCGGCAGAGAAGTGGGGAAGGAATACTTCTTATCCAGTAGATTTTCAATTTAATGGATCAACTCTGTGTAATCAGAGGGTTCCACCACAAAACCGCGTTCGACTAAACCGCGCTCAACGAAAACCGCGGTAGCTTGACATCATACAACAGCGCGACAACAGCACGGAGACAGAAGCAACGCTGTAAACGCTAACCTAAAATTACCCCTAAACCTAAACCGACCCCCTAAACCTAATCCTAAACCTAACCTAAAATCTAACCCTTAACCTAACCCTAACCCTAACCCTAACCCTAACCCTTAACCTAACCTAAACCTAATCCTAACCCTTAAACCTAACCCTAACCCTAACCCTAACCCTAACCCTAACCCTAATCCTAACCCTAACCCTAACCCTTAACCTAACCCTAAACATAACCCTAACCCTTAACCTAACCCTAAACATAACCCTAAAGCTAACCCTAAACCTAACCCTTAAGTTGAATCGGCTTGCTTTCAAAGCGCTATTTAAAGCGCCCTTCTTTCTCCACACTCGCTGTTGTCGCCCTGTTGATGACGTCAGCGACGCGTTTAATCGGCTGCGGCTTAGTCGAGCGTGGTTTTGTCATGGCCACGCAATCAGAGAACTAGTAAATAAAACTGTACTTTCAAAGACAAGCTGTGGGAAAAGTGTTCAGGAGCCCGGGAGTCTGTGTGTCCTCATAACAACTTAAAATTGCTGCTAGAGCTGGCCAGATCCCAACATTTGACAGTATCGGCAACCATCCTGTTGATGAAGCATTGTAAATTGTGTCCGTAGCAAGTGTTGAGATAGAAGGAGGGAAATACTTCTTTAAGAGATTACTTCAAGCTGCTTCATGTGTGGATTGTCAACAAAACCAATGTGGGCATGTTATTTAAATGTGGTTAAAGGGCATCTTTTGCTGCCATTACTGGGAGATAAGGATGACCCTTTGCTTGAATAAAAGGAATGAAAAGTGCACGGATCGCCCCTCCCAATGACGACTGGCTTTACAGGCATGGTGCATGCATTTCTAGCATGGCTCTGCATGTTACATGAACCCAATTTTTGTTTGCAAAACTGTGGTGTACAATATTTTGTGTGAATCCAGCCAACTGGAGATGGTTTTCTTCCAAGTATTTATTTATATATTTCTCAAAATGTGTGTCCTGCCTTTCAATGAAATAATCCCTGCTCTTTAAATTCTTCTTAAAGCAGGGCAGCGAAAATGAAAACAAATAACAACAACAATATCTCACAACAGTAAATAAATAAATGACAAAATGGGTAGTTTAGGAACAGTAATTTCAAAAGCTGGAATAAAATCAGCTAGTCAGCTTCTACACCTTCTGCAGCTATTTGAACTTATGGAAACCTCAGTTATATAAGACTTGGCTCTGTATTTCTGTGGTTTGAGAACACAAGTTAAGATTTAGGTCCATTTTCCATGAATAAGTTTGCTAGAAAATTCTATTTTATTCAATTTCCATTTTTTTTCCAATTTATTAGTATTTGTAATGCCGCCCACTCCCATTGGACTCTTACAGGCAAGACAAACATATATTAAAAAATTTAAGATAAAAGACAAGTGTTTAAAAAAATATCAACAACATCATACAGTTGGAGTGGGGCTGGATACTAATCAACAGCCCCAGGCCTGCCGGAACAGCAGGTCTTCGTGGCTTTACTGAAGGCCAGAAGAGTGGTGAGGGTCCAGATCTCTACGGGGAGATCGTTCCATAGGGCCGGGGCCAGCTACAGAGAAGGCCCTTCCCTGGGGACCTGCCAACCGACATTGACCGGAGCCGACGGCACCCTGAGGAGGACCATCTGGTGATCTTATTGGTCATTGGGAGGTAAAGGGGCAGGAGCGGTCTCTCGGTAGCCAGGTCCTAAACCATGAAGGGCTTTAAAAGTAACGACTACACCTTGAAGCGCGTCCGGAGACCACTGGGGCCAGTGCAAGCTCACGGAGGATAGGTGTAACATGGTGTATCTGGGTACACCCATATCACTCGCGCGGCTGCATTCTGGACCAATTCAATAGAATGGTAGCAGCGGTATGGTTAGATAGCCAAGGATATCAAATCAAATGTACAGTTTACTGTCACCACCCATGACCCTAGTTGCTTAACAGTTTTAAACTGTTGGAGGAAACTCTCCCCAACACATAAAGAACCATAGATTATAACCATAGATGCAAACTAAATACTGCCACCTACTGGCTGAATAAACTCTGTAGTTGCTGCAATACAGCCTAACATGTATTCCAACAAATGTATTGCAGGTGTCCTACCTTTTGGCTTACTTGGCCTCATTGTGTGATGAGGAATTGTCTTGGGCCTCATATAATATACTATTATAGATAAATGTAAAATAATATATTAAGTTTACAATCTTATGGACCACATTACTAGCTGTCTAGGACGGCATATGTCCTGATGAGATGATTATAGAGGCTGTCCCTCATAATGGATGTCCTGGCAGAAACATTGCTAGATGGTTTGGAAAATGTATAAATCATCAGTGGAGATCCTGCTTCAGAAGAGGAATGTCTGTCAGTCAGTATTAGAATTCCTGACTGATTTCTTCTAAACGGAGCATTGATTTTCTTATGCTTTCACTAAACACTACTCTCATCTCTAGATAACTAGGTAACAGATTGTAGACAGCATCTTATAGGACCTTCAAGGCAGCTGCTTCTAGGGGTTATTTATGATGGGTCACAGAGAAAGGAGGAGAAGCAAAGAATGAAGAGTGGGAGAAAGAAGTGCTGTGTCCAGATCCCCTCCACACTGGAGTTACTTCTGATCTGAGAGCTGAGGAAAATGTCCCAATCCCAATTGACCACCTTGGTTTACATTTCAGGTGGTCTTCGATGTGGAAATGCACTGTGGTTCTCTTGCTTTCCAAAATCATAAAACTTCATCTGAGCATCTTATTTTTTCATGTTTTGAATCAATACTAAATACTCATGTTTCTCCAAAAACAAGGTCTTATTTCTTTTGGGACCCAAAATAAGCACAAGGCTTATTTTTGGGGGGGCGGGGGGGTCTTACTTTTTTCCCATTTACAGAAGGGCCACTTCTTCTGCTTGCTTTTTTCAGGGCAGGAGGTGCATGGCGTGCCAGCCTTTGCCACAAGGTGGAGGCATTGAGCTGCCCCTTGCACCCCACAGTGGCTTACCTCCCTCCCCACAGCCAGTCCCTGACATCTATCTTGTGGCTGCGACACCAACATACCACACGGCTTGCTCTGTTGTGGCTGCAAGCCAGCAGCCAGATGGGCTCCTGAAGCACATGGCTGCTGCCGCTGCAAGGCAGGTGTTGGGCATGGATGGCCTCGCTATGGGGGTCCTGAGATAAGCCGGTGTGGGGCACATGGGTCAGTTCTCTACCCCCACCTCCCCTTGTGGATGTGACACTGAGAGCCACTAGCAAAATGGGTGGGCAGCCCAGCTATGCAGGCTCTTTAGTAGGGCTTATTTTGTGTGTGTGTGTATGTGTGTGTGACTTATATTAGGTGCACACATAAAACATGTTAGGTCTTATTTTCAAGGAAACTGATATCTATAATTCTCATTATTTGACTCTACATTTGACAGTGCAAATGTATATATTATGCACAAAAATAATCCAGTGGTTTTGGTGAATTGTTTTTTCCCCGTAAGAGAACATAATTTTTCATCTTAGTCTGCAAGGACAGTCACTCTGTAGCTCTTGGTAACAAAGGGAACTATTTTTGCTTTGGTTGTTCAGGGATCAAAATCTGACAATTAAAAAAAAATTGTTGAGATAAAACATTGCCAAGGTCTTTGAAAGATTTCAGAAAAGTCATGAAGTACATCTTCTTTTTAAATATTCTGCATTGTTGAAATTCTACCACAGAAACACACAACCATATTCCTTAGGAGGATCATTTGGCTGCTCCGATGGCAGAAGTCCCATGGAAGAGAATGAATGATGTGCACTATAAACATTAATCTCCTAGCCCCAAACAATCCCCAGTTTCTGGCTAAGGCGGCATAATATTATCTTCGCATTTACCCAAGTCAACTGTTGCTTAAAAGGTTGCATTCTTGGCCCGTGAACTACAGAGACTTTTGAAGTGGGTGTGTAGATTTGTGCTTTTACTCAATGAACCAGGAAGTCTCGGTGATTTCTAATGGCCCGAGTCCTATATTTTTTGTCATGCATGAACAGTTAGAAATCAGCCAAAAAAGGAATTCCAGGCAGCGTGCTGATAAAGAAATAACCCTAACTCTCCATTTCATTACATAAATTGTTACTCTTGTGACAAGGTCACATTTGAATGAACCTTTTCCTTGTGGCATCAGGCAGCCTGCTTTGAACATCTGCTTCATTTTTCAGCCTCTTTTCAACTATTATAGCCCTTGTTTTTCTTTTGCAGCTCTGCCCAATCTGAGGCTCTCCACGGGGGGTTGGATTTTAATTCCCCGAATCTCACAAATAACATCATTATGGGTAGAAGATTCTAAGAGCTGAAATCCAGTACGTTTGGAAGGCATCAAATTAAGACCTAAGCCAGCTTGGTATGCTAGAGGGGGAAAAAATGGCATTACAGCATGATCTGTGGGTATTTATTTATTCTATATCCTGCCTTATTGTTTTTACAAATAAGGCAATGAATTATCCAACACACTTTGCTCCTCCTATTTCCTCATAATAGCAACCCTATGAGTTGGTTGGGCTAAGAGAGAGAGAGTGACTGGCCCTACCTTACCCATTAAACAGTGGTGGGATTCAAATAATTGAACAACCGGTTCTCTGCCCTAAGGACCAGCAGGGTAGGTGGGGCTTGGTGGTCGTGTGACTGGGTGGCATGGCCAACTCAAGGTCACTCACGTTGATGGGCGCTTCGCCTTAGCTGTTACAATGTAATAAGGGTTAACTGGAGAGGCAGTTTCTGTAAGCAGGTCAATAAAGATTAGGCTAGAAACAACGCTAGAATGTTTCCTTCCTGCCTTCCTTACAGGATTAGCCTTGTAAAGTGGGAAAAAACAAAATGAGATTTCTTCCAACAACCGGTTCTCCAGACTGCTTAGAAAGTTACTAACCGGTTCTTCCGAATAGGTGCGAACCGGCTGAATCCGCCACTGCCATTAAAGCCAGCTGGGTGACTTTGGGCCAGTCACTCTCTCTCTCTTAGCCCAACCAACCTCATAGGGTTGCTATTATGAGGAAAATAGGAGGAGCAAAGTGTGTTGGATAATTCATTGCCTTATTTGTAAAAACAATAAAGGCAGGATATAGAATAACAGAGTTGGAAAGGAATGTGGAGGTTTTCTAGTCCAATCCCCTGTTCAAGAACGAGACTGTATATCATTCTGGACAAAAGGCTGTCCAATCGCTTCTTTAAAATCTCCAGTGTTGAAGCAGCCACCATTTCTGGAGCAAATTAATTATTCTAACTGTCAAGAAATGTTTCCTTAGTTCGAGGCTGGTTTTATTGTACCCTGCAATTTTTGGAATATTGAAATTTTGATGGTTATATTAGTTTAGTTCAGAGGCGGTATTCAGCAGGTTGTTAACAGTTCTGGAGAACCGGCAGCGGAAACTTTGAGTAGTTCAGAGAACTGGTAAATACCACCTCTGGCTGGCCTCGCCCCCATCTATTCTCTGCCTCCCGATGATCGGGAGGGAATGGGGATTTTTCAGTAACCTTCTCTTGCCATGCCCACCAAGCCACACCCACGGAACCAGTAGTAAATTTTTTTGAATCCCACCACTGGTTTAGTTCCATGCCCAAACATGTCATGCTTGTTTTTATGAATTGTTGTGCCCCTTAAAGTTATTATATGACAAAGGCAGCAATATATCCTATAAAGCAGTCAGTCAGTCTGTCAACACTGGTATCTTACTTATTTCCTCACATGGTAAGGCCATTTCGATGGCTGGTGGATGGTTTATTAGTGATTTTTCAATAGTTTTGGGCCATATTATAAATAATGGGATTGCACAAAGTGCTAGAACTTTGCATTATGACTTTCAGATTTACAAGATATCAACCTTGGGATTTGCTTGTTCATTCCTCACTCCCACCCCCCACCCAGTAAGACTATCCAATGCCTCCCAGTGAAAATGATCACATACCATTGTGCAGGCAACTTCTGAAGTTAACTGTATTTGTTGAGACACCAAGTGGTCAGGCCTGCAATTATATTCCTTTTAGAATTTTGGCCTGCCACACTTTCTCTTATTTCATTATGCTGTTTCTTTAGTATAGTTGATGGGAGGGGGGAATAGAAAGGAGGAGGATTGTGGAATGTATTGTTTTCATTCTTTACTAGAAGCCAAGGTCGTCTTTTGTCTCCTACACCTGACCGGAAGCAGCTGGGTGTGGATGCCAGCGTGGAAGAAGAAGATTGGACCATGTGATGAATTGTGGGTGTGGGGATAAGATCATGAACTTTTAACTGGGTGGGATTCTGAGGTAATTCCAGAATTGGGATTACACAGATGTGCTAAGATGTCTGCTTTATTAAATGGAACTTTAAGGATCATTTTGCCTTGGACTCTGATTTAATTCTACATGCTACTTGGAACGCTGACACTGTCATTCTCTGGACAATGTTGCATTATTTTGTCACACGATAATCTTTTTTTTTTTGCTTTCACCTCATTGCTCCCAATCTCTTTGTAACAACTTGGGAGCTCTTGGACTTTTTTTTTAGTTACATAAACTGAATCTAGGAGCACTCAAGGCAGATCAGATGACTAATGTATGCAATCTTGCCTTTGGATCCCCACTATAAATCAGTCAGATGCCTATTAAAAGCTTATAAGCAAGTAACTGGTATTGCGATGTCTATGATTGTAACCGTATTTTTCTCAACCAGTGTGATGTCTGGTGTATTATGCACCAGTATTTTGTCCGTTTGTATACGAAAATCCCATTAGATCTTGACCATCTGATTTTCGGTGACTTTTTCAGGCTTATGTTCCCACCAGTTTGTTGTTGTTTTAATATTATAATTTTTGCACAAATTCCAGTGGATCATTTGTGCTACTGAATTGTGTCGCAATTTATAATCAGTCTGCGTGATTTTTTTTTTTACAGCAGCTGAGTATGTGATCACATTTATCAGCATATATATATATATATATATATATATATATATATATATATATATATATATATATATATATATATATATATAAGCTATTTAGCTCTCATCAGCTAGCCATACCCAAGTTTGGGAATCGAACCTGTGCTCTATTGCCTCCCAGGCAGGGAGTTAACCATTTGAGCTACAGAGAACGACTCCTTATCAGCCAGCCAGGGTGGGAGGTATATACTTAAAGTCACAACCCCTGGTATGCCCAAGTATGGGAGGAAGGTCACACTTCCACTCTCTGTCATTAGGCTCGTCACAAGAGACCATCCAGACAGAAACCCAATATTTTTTACTGTTGTCTTTTTTGTTATATTTGTTATATTTATGCTGATAAATAAATAAAGGGAGACTAGTATAGATCTATTTCAAGCTATTTAGCTCTCATCAGCTAGCCATACCCAAGTTTGGGAATCGAACCTGTGCTCTATTGCCTCCCAGGCAGGGAGTTAACCATTTGAGAGCTAGCTGATGAGAGCTAAATAGCTTGAAATAGATCTATACTAGTCTCCCTTTATTTATTTATCAGCATAAATATAACAAATATAACAAAAAAGACAACAGTAAAAAATATTGGGTTTCTGTCTGGATGGTCTCTTGTGACGAGCCTAATGACAGAGAGTGGAAGTGTGACCTTCCTCCCATACTTGGGCATACCAGGGGTTGTGACTTTAAGTGTGTATATATATATATATATATATATATATATATATATATATATATATATATATATAGATAGATAGATAGATAGATAGATAGATAGATAGATAGATATATATAGATATAGATATAGATATAGATATAGATATAGATATAGATATAGATATAGATAGAGATATAGATATAGATATAGATATAGATATAGATATAGATATAGATATAGTGTAACACATAGGCAACACATACACACACACACACAGAGTAAATATTTATTTATTATTAAACACCCATCTTGCCGTGGCTTATAGCAATAGCACTTATATGTCGTTTCATAGTGCTCTACAGCCCTCTCTAAGCGGTTTACAGCATCAGGATATTGCCGCCAACAATCTGGGCCCTCATTTTACAGATCTTGGAAGGATGGAAGGCTGAGTCAACTTTGAGCCGGTGAGAATCAAACTGCTTGCAGTCGGCAGAATTAGCCTGCAATGCTGCATTGTAACCACTGTGCCACCAATAAAATATATTTATATGCTTTTTATACCAATAAAAGCCACAGGATAAAACAGTTAAAAAATCAACACAAAAATTTGCTTAAAAATTAACAAATAATATGGCAAGGAAGGGAGCAAGATGCATACAGAGAGAAGGCGGAGTCTCATCCCAGTCCATTAACCACCTCCAGTATGATACATCCCCATCAGGGGTGGGTTTCTCGCCCCGTTCCAACCGGTTCGGTTGGAACGGGGCCGGCGGCGTCCTTGTGCACGCGCACGGTGCACGCATGCGTACTAGCATCTGTGCGATGCTCCAGCTGCTCCTGGAGGATCACGCAGGCGCTGTATGCGTCCTGCGCATGCGTGGAAGCACAGAACTTGTCAAAACCGGGTAAGAAACGCGGGTGGGTGGGTGGACCCTTCGGCGTTCCCGGAAGTTACTTACTTCTGGGTTCGCCGACCAACCGGTTCGCGGGGACTGCCTCGAACCGCCTGAAACCCACCCCTGAGCCAAGTTATGTATATAAATGTGTAGAATGGACTATGCTGTATATTTACCAGATTCTTGTACCATATTCTCTCTGTTGAACCTTTTCATTCTGCAGATTCTTGCTTTATGCTATTTTGTTTTTAATTCTCTTTCCCCACTTTTTTGTTGTTGTAACCTGCGAAGAAAATAACATTATGGGATGACTGTGTACATCTATAATAAAAATGGAAGGAGAGGTCTTTTGCTTCCCAGAATATGTCATGCTTCATGAAACAGGCACAGCAGGAGAGACATTTTAAGAAATTATGTCCTTGTGTTGGAAAAAAAAAGCCCCATTTGAGAATGCCTGCACAGATTACTCCCACCCTCCCTGCCATCCTACAGAGGTGGAAACTGCTATTAGGCATGAAATTCTTACGAATTCTATTATAAAGACAGTACTGTGATTTTTTAAAAAAAAACCTCCATTCAAGCTTTGGGGTATTTTAAAAAAAGATATAATATATTCAGAAGTCAGTCTTCATGTAATACCAAGTAACTGTTTAGATTCATGCTTGTTTGAATCACTGTCCCCAAAAATAATACACCTACTTATGCATTTGCTGAGCATGCAAATTCCTAGCCATGTAGAATTGATGAAGACGTTTTGTTGATTTCCAGATTTGGAGAAAAAAGCATCAGGTTTAAATTCTTTCTAATCTCTGGCTTTGTGTATAATATTTGCCAGATGCCACATTCCAAAAACTGCAAAAGACAAGACAAGAAAATTAATAACTTCTAATTAAAATTAATTGCCTGTAAAATAAGATTCCACATTCATCATATAAATTAATCCTCCATTTGATATACTGCCCATTCTCTCTTGCACACATAAACTACTCTCACAAACAAAAGTACACAGAAATGTGTTCCCCTCCCTCTTTCCATCAGTCTGCAGAAAAGTAGAATACAAAAAAACCATGATGGTGATATGGTAAAAGGAAGGGATAGGAAGAAAAGAAGGGGAGAAAAGTGGGTGAACATAGGAAAAGAGACGGAGAAGCCCCTTGTAATGGTTGGAAAAGGTTTAACGCTGAGCAGGCGAAGAGTGGTGCTTGTCACGAGCATTAGCGAATCCCTAAACTGCTAATAAATCTTAGGGATCTACGTCCTTGCCTGTTTGTTTTCAATGGTATATTCCATTCGCCACTGGTGCAAAATGACTTCCTGATCACAAGATTCTTGGCTACTAAGGCAGCTTGCAAGAGCCCTCTGTGGGAGAAATGGGCTGTTAAGAAGTTTAATAGATACAAGATAGAATATAGAATAAGAGAGTTGGAAGGGCTCCTGGAGTAATTTAGTCCAACTCCCCCCCCCCCTGCTTGAGCAGGAGAATCTAGAGACATGGATAGACAGGATAGATAAAAGTAAAGGCAAAGGTTTCCCTCGCACATAGTTGTTCCCGACTCTAGGGGTGGTGGTGCTCATCTCGGTTTCAAAGCCGAAGAGCTAGCGCTGCCCGAAGATGTTTCCATGGTCATGTGGCATGACTAAATGCCGAAGGCACAGGGAACGCTTCCCACCATTCCACCAAAGGTGGTCCCTATTTTTCTACTTTGCATTTTTGCATGCTTTCGAACTGCTAGGTTGGCAGAAGCTGGAACAGGTAGTGGGAGCTCACTCTGTTACGCGGTGCTAGGAATTCGCACTGCTGACCTTTCTGATCGACAAGCTCAGCATCTTAGCCGCTGAGCCACTGTGTCCCTAGATTATATATATATAATCTATCTATCTATCTATCTATCTATCTATCTGTCTGTCTGTCTGTCTGTCTGTCTGTCTGTATCTGTATGTATAGGTATAGGTATAGGTATAGGTATAGGTATAGGCATAGATATGATATAGATATAGATATAGATATAGATATAGATATAGATATAGATATAGATATAGATATAGATATAGATATAGAGATAGAGATAGAGATAGATATAAATAGATAGATAGATAGATAGATAGATAGATAGATAGATAGATAGATAGATAGATAGAAAGAGAGAGAGATAGAGAAATAGAGAGATAGATATAGATACATAGAGATAGATAGATAGAGATAGAGATAGATAGATAGATAGATAGATAGAGAGAGAGAGATAGATAGATAGATAGATAGATAGATAGATAGATAGATAGAGAGAGAGAGAGAGAGAGAGAGAGAGAGAGAGAGAGAGTACTGTATGTCACTGAATGCTCCCATTTCTCCTTGGATGGAGAAATTGAGCATCACCCTCTGAAGATGCCTTCGTTTTAAAGGATCCCATTTTGCAGAATGAGTCGATCCAGAAACATAACCCTGGGGAAGGTTGCCTTTTGCCTTAATAATTGTGGAGTTGTCATAGCCCAGTTCATAACATAGCTGCAGGGTGTAAAAGTGGCACGAAGGGTAATTGGCCACCCTATTTGAGAATGGCATAGGTTCTCCCACTCAATGGTATATTAAAGATGGCAGAGATTATATATTTTTTTCCAGTTTAAAATAATAGCACTCCCTTATTAAAATCAAATACGATTTTCTCCTGATCTGCGATTGTTTTGTTTATTTATAGTCTTTTCTCCTACAGGTCTGCAATAGAAACGAGAGATTAGGCATTAATATTTAAAGCTGGAGAGCTAACTAGCAACGTAGGTATCTACTCGACTCCAGTGTTATGTGAAAAATGCTTTGTACAGCTGAAATGGATATTTACGGCTTCCCTGTCAGAGAGGCAGTATCAGTTTTGTCAATTAAAACTGTGTCTATCTTATGTGTTCCCTCTGCCATGTTTTGCAGTAAAGTGCAGAAACTTATTTGGATTTGTTTGAGGCTTAATAGATCTTTTTTCTGTTTTTCACTAGAATAATATATATATCTATTTCGCGTTACTTTGATTTAAAAGTGGAGTGGCTGAAGAACAGAGGGCTAAGCAGCAACACAGCTTGCTTAGAAGCGTGTCTTTTATATCAAGCCAACCCTTGAGATTATGAGGAAAAAAAAAAGAAAAATGAAATAAGAACTTCCACACTATTGGATTTTGAGTCTTCCAGCCCTCAAAAGCAGTTTGAAAGCAATCCACAACAGCCTTCATTTTCAGGGACTCAGAAACAGAACAAGAAACAATCCAATTTCTTAACAGAGAAATTAATAAAACAACCACCAACATTCCTCGGGAAAGAGGAGAAGAAATCAGAGGGCCTACTCCTTCCCTTTTTTTAAAAAAAGGGAAGCTACTGATGAAAGAAATGTCCTTCTGGGTTCAGCTCCAAGTGGGGGAAAAGACACTGGAGACATGGAGGCTGCTTGGAAAGATGGTTTAATGGTGGACAGGGCCACATGGCTTGAGCCCTGAAGAGAAAAGGGGATCACATGCTTCAATGTTGGTGGAGAAGAAGAGAAGGGCTGAGGGAGGGGCTTGCTAGGCTTTTTATAACCTGTTCAGTCCCACCTCTTCCTGTTCCTGTGTAAGAAATGTATTCTGATTGGTTGTCAGACTCCCATAGGGCCATGCAGGGGCAAATCTCTGGGCTGGGTTTTGAATCCAGGTTTAGTTGAGTTCTCAGATGCCATGTGGTCAGTTGAGTAAAGGGCCAATATTATCATGCTTTTACTCCCATCCCGCCCTGGGGCTGCAGTGGAGAAGTCTTTATTATGTAAAAGGGACTAGCTTGGCCTTCTTAATGGCGCATTAACAGTGGGGATGGGCAGGAAGCAACTATTCTGTCTTTTAAAACATGTTTCTTTCTTTTCATATCCAGAGAAATATTCTGCCTTTTCAATACTTCCTAGGATATTTCATTTTTCTGGGAGAGGGCTGGATGATAACTTCCCACAATACTCAATAGAGTTCTTCAGGTTTGTTTCCCCTAACAGGACCTATTGGGGCAATTGATACTCAGGAGCCAGGAGGATGCCTGAGCCAAGAAATTCAAAGGCAACATGGTGTGTCCCCACTCAGTAGTGTGGAACAGCAGCAGTGGTGGGTTTCAAAAATTGTTCGAACCTACTCATGTGACCGGATGGGAGTGGCTTGCCGCCCAAGTGACCGGATGGGAGTGGCTTGCCGCCCATGTGACCGGATGGGAGTGGCTTGCCGCCCAAGTGACCGGATGGGAGTGGCTTGCCGCCCATGTGACCGGATGGGAGTGGCTTGCTGCCCATGTGACCGGATATGAAGCTGCCGACGACACTTATCAGAACCACCTTAAATTACCTCACACACAGCACTGGCATGCATAGAACCCACCTCTGAACAGCAGCCAAAAAAAGCCAATGCAATCCTAGATTGCATTAACAGAAGGATAGAATCAAGATCATGTGACATGTTCATATGCTTTACAAAGCCTTAGTAAGGCCACACTTAAGAATGCTGCATCCAGTTTGATCAACATATAAAAAAGATGTAGAGACTCTGGAAAGAGTGCACAAAAGAGGAACAAAGATGATTACGGGCCTGGAGCTAAAACTTACAAAAACAGTTGCAGGAATTAGATTTGAGATTTATTAGATTTATATGCCGCCCTTCTCCCAAGGACTCAGGGCGGCGTACAACAATTAAAAAAAATACATGATATAAAAGTAAAAAAAAAAATTAAATGGAATATCCCAAACCCAATTAAAATTGACAATACATATTTTTTTTAAAAAAATTGAATTAACATTAACAGTGATCAATACTGTATTTTGTTTTGTTCAGGACAGGATGGGTTGCTGGAAAAGCCAACTTTTTAGGGAGTGTCGGAAGGACCGGAGGTCGGGGATTATACGAAGCTCCAGGGGCAGCTCATTCCAGAGGGAAGGAGCTCCCACAGAGAAGGCTCTCCCCCTGGGGGTCGCTAGCCGACACTGTCTAGGAGGCCAACTCTGTGGGATCGCACTGGACGGTGGGAGACTACCGGTGGCAGTAGGTGGTCTCACAGGTATCCTGGGCCTAAGCCATGGAGCGCTTTAAAGGTCATAATTAGTACCTTGAATTGCACCCGGAAGGCAACTGGCAACCAGTGCAGGCCGCCTAAAAGGGGTGTAACATGGGAGCATCTAGGTGCCCCCATAATAACCCGCGCAGCCGCATTCTGGACCAGTTGAAGCTTCCGGGTGCTCTTCAAGGGCAGCCCCATGTAGAGAGCGTTACAGTAGTCCAGGTGAGAAAGGACGAGGGCATGAGTGACTGTGCACAGAGCATCCCGATCCAGGAAGGGGCGCAAGTGACGTACCAGGCGAACCTGGTAAAAGCACCCCCCCGATCACGGCTGTCAGGTGTTCTTTTAAACTAAGCCTCGTATCCAGGAGGACGCCCAGATTGCGGTCCCTTTCTGAGGGGGCTAAAATTTCTCCCCCTATCATCAAAGATGGAACAAGATATGTCTAGTTTACTGAAGAGAAGGACTAGAGTTGACACGATAGCAATATTTGAAGGACTGTCACAAGCAAAAAGGGGCGAGTTTGTTTTCCAAAGCACCAGAAGGCAAGGCAAGGAACCATGGGTGGAAAGTAATCAAGGAGAGAAGCAACCTAGAACTAAAGAGGAGTTTCCTAACATTGAGAACAATAAACTAGTGGAATGGCTTGTCTGTAGAAGTTGTGGGTGCTCCATCACTGGATGGTTTTAAGAAGAGATTGGGCTATGATTTGTCAAATAGTATAAGACCTTCTGCTTCAGCAAGAAGTTGGACTAGATTCCAAGGTCCCTTCCAATTCTGTTATTCTGTTCTTTCGGTCTCCATGTTTTCAGTTGAACACTGGGTTCCAATCAATTGCTCTTCCATTACTTGGAAAAGTAATGAGTTGGATCAGTGGTGGGTTTCAAAAATTGTTCGAACCTACTCTGTGGGTGTGGCCTCCTTTGTGGGAGTGGCTTGCCGCCCATGCGACCGGATGGGAGTGGCTTGCCGCCCATGTGACCGGATATGAAGATGCCGACGACACTTGTCAGAACCACCTTAAATTACCTCACACACAGCACTGGCATGCATAAGAATAGGATGTAAACTTGTTTTTTAAAAGGCATCTTTGGTTTGCGTTAAAACAACTTCAACACACGCAATGTTCTGATTGCACCACAAATGCAGTAGTCATCCTTACCTTTCACAGAGGCACTGAGTTTTATAAATAGGAGCATGATAGTGTAGAATAATCATATCCAAGGACCAGTGGTGGGTTTCAAAATTTTTTGGAACCTCTTCTGTAGGTGTGGCCTGCTTTCCGGGTCCACTGGTGGAACCTCTTCTAATCGGTTCGGTAGATTTGATGAACCGGTTCTACCGAATAGGTGCGAACTGGTAGGAACCCACCTCTGATGTAGATTAGCTTAACTGCCAAAGGCAGAGCAAGCGAGTAAGCCACGTAGAATCACAGAGCTCTATTACCAATGTGGGAGCAGTGCAAATTCTCATGTGGGATAGAGGTTTAATAAACACCAAAGCGCAATGTGCATACGTCAACTTGAGTTGACCCAAAATAAAGGCAGGATGAAAATAAGTCATCCAATCAATCAAATGTAGAAGTAGCCTAGGACATAGTTTTACTATTTGATGTAGAATTGCTGGAGAAAAGAAAACATTATAACTGTGCAATCAATATGGCAAAGAATCCCTGAGCTCCCTATTTATCAACTCAACAAATGTTCATGTAATGATCTTATTTTTGAGTTTGATGGATCAGTAAAAATAGCAAGACAGAAATACTCTTCACAGAGTTCTAATTTTGAGATAAATTGTGAAGCTTGTCTAGGATTTATTCTTAAATTTTTTAAAAAGGAAGCTACCACTGAAAGGCATTCGATATGTTAAGGCCTCATGGTGTCTTGTAGGATATCCCAACCACTAGAATACAGATTTTAGGAGATGGAATATGGAGTAAGTAAAAGAATATCCAAAAATGACTTCTGCTTTGAGAAACCTCTTATGAATGGAAATATTCAAGATTCAAGACCTTAAAGGAGGAGGGCCTTCTCAGTAGTAGCCCCGACCCTTTGGAACGAGCTCCCCGTAGAGATTCGCACCCTCGCCACCATCCAGGCCTTCCGCACAGCCTTGAAGAACTGGCTCGCCCGTCAGGCCTGGGGACAAGGATAGTTCCCCTCCCGAATGATGAATGTATGTTGTTTACTATTTTATTATATGTCTCATCTTGATGTCTGTATTCCCCTTCCCCGATTTTATGTGAGCCGCCCTGAGTCCCCCCAGGGAAAAGGGCGGCCTACGAATATTAATAAAATATTAATAAAAAATCTTAAAAAGTAATCCACACCTTGTTGAAATTGTTTCCACTTGTTTTATCATTATTTAAAATGGAATGATTTAATTCATCAGTTGGAGAAAGTAATGGACCGTTAATGCTATATGCTAGTAGTGAAGGACAGGAAAAGAACCACTTATTAATGTCTTCGTTTTTCATTTCTTCTAAAATGCAGTGTCTGCTCCAAAGATTTTAAGATTAAGATTTAGCAGAACTGTAATCTACTTGATAATTTAGCTTCGATATGCTAATTTAGCACTTGAGTTTGATTAAAGTTGTCTAATGAGGAAAACCTCAGTTCAGTTTTCAATGTTATGTTTATGTTTAAAACTTCTTTCATTTAAATTCATCCTTATTGGCACCACCTTCATTTAATGTTAGTTTATTGGAGATACTTTATTGGTTTTCATTTATCTTCACTGACTTGAGAAGCCAGTTTGGTCTACTGTTTAAAGCATCAGGCCAGAAAGTAGGAGACTGTGAATTCTAGTTTTAGGCATGAAAGCGAAGCTAGGTGACTTTGCCTTAGTCATTCTCTCTCAGCCCAAGATGTCGGGCTTAAGTGACAGCCTGACAACTCAATTGGTCAGTTCCTGTTGCAACCAAGTGGATCAACAATTGATTGAACCCCCCCAAAAGTAGACCCACCATTTGTGGGAAAAATGCTAGGTGTCAGCCTCTGCTTTGCTGCTGCTTCGGCTGCCATTGAAACGGGGAGGGAGGGCATATTTGGGAGGGGTTACTAATTGTGCTGGAGGAAGATTCTGGAGTTCTGCTGCCTGTCTTACTGCGCATGCGGAGGAGGTTTCCCGCCAAGGCTAACGGCACCGACATTCCATCTTGGTGATGCCTTTCGAAGTTATCTCACACCTGACACTTAGGAGAATTATGATTGGACTTTAACTGGGATGCCAAGGGGAGGGGAATGGGTTATTTTATATATCAATCGCTTTCGCGCCTAAATAATCAGTCTTCGCTTTGCTACGCTTCTAATCATTTATAATTAGTAAAAGTACACTTGATTTTTACCTATGGAGTCTCGTGGTCTTCTTTCCTAATTACTCAATGAAGAGGTGCTGACACTAGGACACAACCTCCCCTCAGAACTAAACAGACAAACACACAAACAAACAGCAACAACAAAAAGAAAATATATCCACCGATTTTCCCAAAGACCTTTTCCATTATGTCAGACCTAAATTCTAAGCCAAAAAGACCAGATGTGGAAATCCACCACATTTGAATGGCATCAAACTAAGGAAAAACAAGGTAAAAATTGAAGTGAATTTGATTTGATTTTAATTTTGATTTTGGTCTATTATGCGGTAACACAATCCCTTTCTGACTAACGATGGAAGGGAATTTTTTTTCTGTAATTTATTTCTCTAATGTATTATATACATATTTGTGCCCATTGCAAAAGGTATGGTACTTCACATATATTTAGGTTTAGGTTTAGGTTTATTAGATTTATATGCTGCCCTTCTCCCAAGGACTCAGGGCGGCGTACAACATTAAAAGAAACACATAATACAAAAGTTTTTAAAAAATTAAATAGAATATCCCAAACCCAATTAAAATTGACAACAACATTTTTTTAAAAAAAGAATTCGAATTAAAATTAACAGTGATCAATAATTTGTTTTGTTTTGTTCAAGCCAGGCTGGCTTGCTGGAAAAGCCAATTTTTTAGGGCGCGTCGAAACAGTTTGTCATATTCTTTATTTTGCAGATGAATGCTTTAAATTTTTTTTACAACATTTAAGGGTCCACTGATCTGCAAGAGGGGACTCTAATGTGCAGGAAAATACTACCACCACTACTATTACTGTGGTCTGAATTCTGATCATATTGCTGTCATCAGAAAGGAGAACAATGATGATGTGAACGATTTGCAATGAGAAGGGACTGGATTGTACATAGTTAGCTGTTTGACTTTGAATTACAGCTGGTTTTTTTAAAATTTATGATGTGAATGATGAATAACAGCATCGTTTTGTTTCGGGGGCCAATGGCGTATGGCCATATCAGTTATTGAATTGATTTTGCTGTTACCTCTTGTTCTAATTTGCCTCTTCCTCCTCCTCCTCCTCCTCCTCCTCCTCCATCTCCATCTTTTTTTTAACCACTTTGGATGTTGAGGGTGATAAAATGTCTGGTTCTTGCTCAACTGGAGGCCTCAACTGTTTGTTAGCAATAGCAGTAGCAGTTAGACTTATATACCGCTTCATAGGGCTTTCAGCGGTTTACAGAGTCAGCATATCGCTCCCGCAGTCTGGGTCCTCATTTCACCCACCTCGGAAGGATGGAAGGCTGAGTCAACCTTGAGCCGGTGAGATTAGAACCACTGAACTGCAGATAACAGTCAGCTGAAGTGGCCTGCAGTACTGCACCCTAACCAATGCGCCACCTTGTTAATGGAAGTTGTTTTTGATATTGTCTTTCCATCTTCTTCTGGATCTACCTCGTGTTCTTTGAACTGCTCCTCTTTCTGTATATGCCTTGTACAGCATGGAATCCTATGACATCCTCTCCATAGGAGCAAATCACTTAAGTTGCTGTATTTGTATGTAGCTTTGGACTGATTCTAATTTGCACCACATCGTTTTATTTCAAAGAATGAATGTGGGCTTTCCAGCCCATCTAAAAGTGGTTCAACGAGAACGTTCTGTGGATGACCTTTTCTTTAGAAATATTCAGTGATCTGTAAGGAAAAAAAGCAGGTTGCACCGGTTCCATGTTTCACTTTATTTTGCCTACCCTTCCTCTTTAGCCTATTTTTTAGAATTTCAGCAATTCTTCACAAAACTGAATTCTGAGGCTGTTAAATAACTCTTTCTCTTTCTGACTTTATACAAAGGTTTACCCTCTGCATGGTTACAGCCATTCACATTGGAATTCAGTGAATATAGTTTAACTACAGTTTTCATAGTCAATTATTAATGAATACTTCATTCTATGTATAGTGTTCCTTTGCCGAATGGCAACTTGCTGTGAAGTTAATTACTTTGCAGTTAGGGTGTAAGATGAAACTAAAAAAAAAAAAAAAAGACTGCTGTAAGATATGGTCTTGCCATTGCTAGGGAATACCAATAAAATGCTTTCATAAGCAGGCAGAGCAAGCAAAAGTCAGTTTCTCTATGAGAGTAACTTTATGATAATAAAGCTGCAGGTCCTTTCCATTAAATATTGCCACCTTGGTTCACCACAAAACCGCGCTCGACTAAACCGTGCCCGACTAAACCGCGTCGCTGATGTCATCAACAGGGCGACAACAGCGCGGAGACAGAAGCACGCTGTAAACCCTAAACCTAAAATTAACCCCTAAACCTAACCCCGCTAAACCTAATCCTAAACCTAACCCTAAACCTAATCCTAACCCTAACCCTAATCCTTAACCTAACCCTAAACCTAATCCTAACCCTTAACCTAACCCTAAACCTAACCCTAACCCTTAACTTAACCCTAAACCTAACCCTAACCCTTAACCTAATCCTAAACCTAACCCTAAAGCTAACCCTAAACCTAACCCTTACCTTAAGTTGAATCGGCTTGCTTTCAAAGCGCTATTTAAAGCGCCCTTCTTTCTCCGCGCTGGCTGTTGTCACCCTGTTGATGACGTCAGCGATGCAGTTTAATCGGGCGTGGTTTAGTCGAGCGCGGTTTTGATGGGTCACGGCCACCTTGTGGGTCCTTGGAGGTGTGCCTTTTTCACTGCAGCTCCTGCCCTACGGAACACTGTCCCCCTTGAGTTCCCATTATCCTTCTGGAGAGCACTGGGGACCAGGGGCTGGGATAGGGGATCAGAGGGAGAGGAGAATGTGAGTGCATCAGAGAAAGAATTGTAAGGTAGGTGCCATGGCAAAAAATCCTGCCTCCCTTGATCCAACAAATTGTTCCTTTTTTTTGTTGGTTACTTGGAGATACAATATGTCATGAAAAAAAAATCACACTTCCTTATTCTCTCTCTTTCATTGTCTTCCAGTGGTGGGCTTCAAATTTTTTTAGAACCTCTTCTGTAGGTGTGGCTTGCTTTGTGGGAGTGGCTTGATGGCCATGTGACCAGGTGGGAGTGGCTTGCTGGCCATGTGACTGGGTGGGAATTGCTTGCCAGCCATGTGATTGGGTGGGCATGGCCAACTTGTAAAATGTGGTGGAACTCACTTAATAACGCTCTTGCTTAGCAACCAAAATGTTGGCTCAGAAACTCTGGCATTTGAAGCACACAAGTCTTAAAGCTTGCATGTTACAAGACCCTTGCACCCCAACGCTTTAGGAAAAAAAAACCCAGGGGTGTTCAAACTTGACAGCTTTAAGACTTGTGGACTTCAACTCCCAGAATTCCTCCTCCACTCATGTTAGCTCAGGAATTCTGACATTGGAGCACGCAAGTCTTAAAGCTGTCAAGTTACAAGACCCTTGCACCCCTAACCCTTTAGGAAAAAAACCCAGGGGTGTTCAAACTTGACAGCTTTAAGACTTGTGGACTTCAACTCCCAGAATTCCTCCTCTTGCTCTTCATCTTGATGATGTGCGGACGGGCAGGGGGAGTGAGCTGGAACCAGTTCTAAACGGCACTGTAGATTTGTGGAACCTCTTCTATAGAAGAGGTTAGAACTGGCAGGAACCCACTCCTGATGTCTTCCCTTTGTTTGGATATTTTAATGGTTGCTCTATAGCCAGGACTTGAATATGAAGAGAGCTTCGCTGGTTGAGCAGTAGAAATTTATATTATAGGCCAATGTCCCAGAGAAGACATTTGCCCTTGTCCTTCAGCTTGAAGTTGGCCAGCTAGAATTCACCTCCTTTTCCCACCAAGCAAGGGCCTCCAAGAAGTGGTAGCAGATTGACCCTGTCTTGACAGAGACAAATCACTTTGTACCAGTTACAATAACATCTGCTCACCAATGCAGAAAACACATCCAACTCCCCATTTGAAAACCCCTATTGTGAAAGACCTCCACGGTGCTTAACGGCTCTTATCATCAGGAAATTCCTCTTAATATTCAGCCTGGATCTCTTTTTAATATCATCCACTGGTTTTTATGCTGCTTTCACTTTTAGCAGGCATTCTCCTTTCGCGTGCGATGGCCTTTTAGATATTGGTCACCCCTATTATATCTCCCCCTTAGTCTTCTGTTTTGTAAGCTCAACACGTCCAGCACTTTTAAGGATTACTCCTAGGGGTTTCTAAGCCCCTCATTATGTATCCCTGCATTGAAATTGCTCCACCATCCCTGGGTCCTTTAAAGCGTGGTACCCAAATGGATTCAGCACTCCCAGCATAGTTGGGAGTATCAATTGGATCAGTGATGGGTTTTAAAATTTTTGTAGAACCTCTTCTGTAGGTGTGGCCTGCTTTGTGGGAGTGGCTTGCCAGCCATATGACCTGGTGGGCGTGGCCAACTTGTAAAATGTGGTGAAACTCACTTAACAATGCTCTTGCTTAGCAATCAAAATGTTGGCTCAGAAACTCTGGCATTTGAAGCACGCAAGTCTTAAAGCTGTCAAGTTACAAGACCCTTGCACCCCTAAACCTTTAGGAAAAAACCCCCAGGGGTGTTCAAACTTGACAGCTTTAAGACTTGTGGACTTCAACTCCCAGAATTTCTCCTCCAGTCATGTTGGCTCAGGAACTCTGGCATTGAAGTGTGCAAGTCTTAAAGCTGTCAAATTACAAGACCCTTGCACTCCTAACCCTTTAGAAAAAAACCCCAGGGGCGTTCAAACCTGACAGCTTTAAGACTTGTGGACTTCAACTCCCAGAATTCCTCCTCTCGCTCTTCATCTTGATGATGTGCGGACGGGCGGGGGGAGGGAGCTGGAACCAGTTCTAAATGGCACTATAGATTTGTGGAACCTCTTCTATAGAAGAGGTTAGAACTGGCCCCTGAATTGGATCCAATGCTCCCAGCTCAGCCATGTAGAGCTGAATGGAATTATTTCCTCCTGTGCTCTGGATATAAAACTTCTTTCTGTTAACACAGTCCAAGTTTGCATTGTCATTTTTGTTATTGCATTAAACTTAGTCATATATATACAGTATCTGATGGTACATTTGGCTCCTTGGATTCATGTGATACACATCACACTCCCCCAAGCTAAGTTTCTTCAGTTCTGTACTTAAAATTTGATTTTTTCCATGTAAAGGCAAAACCTTACACCTATCATTACTGGAAGTTATTTTGTTGGCTTTGATCCAATGTTTAAACCTATTGAAATGATATTTTGTTGGTTATGGTATTCGCCAGGGACCTGTAATATATTGTCTGCAAATCTGATATTTTATTCTATTGTTTACTGCTAGAGAGCAGAATGGCACAGGCCTCTAAATTTCGATCCGTGGCAAGGAAAGCAGTTCATGAATAGTGAAGCTGGGACTCTGGTGTTCTCTGGCATTTTAATGTTTGTCTGCCTTGAATGGGTTTTTTTTTTCATTCTTAAATGCATTTTTAAAATCACATAACTTCCTAGCTCTTGGTGGTGACTTGTCTTTTCCAGGCTAAGGAGTAAAAAACAAAACTCGATTCTCAGCTGTAGCTCTTCAAATTGCATGTAAAGGTCCACATCTGAGAATTCATACCAATCTATTCCCCACAACCTGCATACTTGTTTAAAATATAGATTCATGTATAGTACACACATGTACGCATGTGTATGTGTGAGAGAGAGGGGGGGGGAACAATTTAGATAGTGATGTGCAACCAGACTTATAACAACCCAGGATAAAAACCCCAAATACACTGTCTTCTTTCTCCGATGGAATTATATTTATTCCTTGCTTAAAATGTTATTCTAACTGCTGTGGCAAATAACATAAGAAATTCTTTTTGTATTTTTTAGCCTGACTTATTGTTCTGACTCCCTCCTCCGTCCAGTAATGACTGCTGAGATAAGCTTAACTGGAATGTACTTTAATAGCAAGACACCAAAACCTTGGTGGCTGAAAGCCAAGCATAACAAACAGATAAGGACCTTGGCAGCAACTCAGACAAACTCAGGCAGCAATAGATAAGGCTTGGCAGCAATCCAGTCTGCCAAGCTCACAGTAACGTCCTCTGACATTCAATCCTGCGTTGACTTCTGCAAAGAGGGGCGTGTGCACAAGTAGCTTTTTATAGTCTGGAGAGGAGCCTAATGACCACCAGCTGAGTGCAATTACCTCCTGTAATTGCGCAATTGTTCCTGACGCCTATTAGCTCTTTGATGGCGTGCATCCAGGAACAACTCACTACTGGCTTCCGGCTCACTCTCCCTTGTCTCCTTCCCACTGGTCCAAGGCTCAGCTGCCTCCTGGTGGCCAACCTGCCTCTCTGCTTGGAGTTGGAACCGTGTCCAGGGTCCTCCACATCCTCCAGAGCTGACTCATAGGGCCCCTCGCTGTCGGAGTCTGGTGGCAGCTCCAACGGCACCTGCTGGGCCACAACACTTATCTCTGTGAAATTAACATCTTCTTGTTATTCTGTCTCTTACAGGATCATAGTTAGTAAACTTATTCACTACTGTCTTGCTATTGGAAGGGGAAATTAAGACCATTAAGCTTTATAATGTAGACCTTGGACAAATAGGTATGGTCTTGGTCCCACATGTCTTTTAGAGTTATGTATGGGGGAGGAGGACTTTCTATCTCTATATTTTCCAATAACTCTGAAGTTATATAATGGTATTGTTTTTAAAATCTTTGTTAAATCTAAAAAGGTTGTTAATAACATGCAGCTTTAAATGTAGGGAATGTAGGAGAGAAGGAAGGGGGGAAGGAAAGAGGAAAGGAAGGGGGAAAGGAAGGAGAGAAGGAGAAAAGAAAGGAGGGAAGGAAGGAAGGAGGGAAGGAAGGAGGGAAGGAGAGAAGGAGGGAAGGGGAAGGAGGGAGGGAAGGAAGGGGAGTAGGAGAGAAGAAACGAGGGAAGGAAAGAGGGAGGGAGGGAAGAAGAAGTAGGACCGTTGTAAGATAAGATGGATCTATGGGATGTTAAGAAAGCAATCTTCAAGTATATTGTCAACAGTAGGGAAAAATTGTTATAAATACATATTATTAATAACAGTTATGAGATCATATAATTGTGAATTTATATATGAAATTGATAAAATTAAAATAATTTAAAATAAAACAAAAACAAAAAAATCCTCGACATAAACTGATTATGTTAAGCAGGGCCGTATGAATGTCAGTTGTGTGGCAATTTCCAATCAGGATTAGTTGTAAAATGTTAACAGCACAAAAAGGTCTTCATGTGATTGTGATCATTCACACGCAAAAGCATGGCACATAATGTACAACGTATCTCACCAGCGTTTATCTTGCATACATCGTAAACAAATTACTTACCCAAATTTTAGGCAAATTGGTTTCGGTGTCATCATAAATGGAACTCAGTTCAGATTTAAGTGTGCTGCGGTTAATAATAAAAGAATGCCAGAAGTATAAAACAGCAGCAAAACAAAAAGTATTTGTGAAATAAAATATTCATTATGAATTGTTTTGCCCAATTCTCTCATGGCAAGATGTTACATTCAGATTTGTGCTGTTGTTTTAGTTATAGAATAGCAGAGGCAATACAAGTGAAAACACAACTGATTTGAAAGAAGCATGTATTGCTGGACTGGCACCTGATAGAGATGCTGTTGAAGTCACAAATTGTACAAAAAGCATTCCTTTATGGCCAGTTTGCTGCACCAACATAATTATTCACTGAGATTCTGGTAGCAATAGAAATGCTATTTTTTAAATATTATTTTTATTGATATTTAAGAGTATATGTTAATTTCCTTAACATTATCTGCCCACATTCATATCTTTCTGGATCCAAACGCCATTAAATTAAAAAATATATATGTTAGGACTCTGGAAAGAGTGCAGAGAAGAGCCACAAAGATGATTGGGGGACTGGAGGCTAAAACATATGAAGAACAGTTGCAGGAACTGGGTATGTCTAGTTTAATGAAAAGAAGGACTAGGGGAGACATGATAGCAGTGTTCCGATATCTCAGGGGCTGCCACAAAGAAGAGGGAGTCAAGCTATTCTCCAAAGCACCTGAGGGTAGGACAAGAAGCAATGGATGGAAACTAATCAAGGAGAGAACCAACTTAGAACTAAGAAGAAATTTCATGACAGTTAGGACAATAAATTAATGGAACAACTTGCCTCTAGAAGTTGCGAATGCTCCATTAATGGAAGTTTTTAAGAAAACATTGAACAACTATTTGTCTGAAATAGTATAGGGTTTCTTGCCTGAGCAGGGGGTTGGACTAGAAGACCTCCAAGTTCCCTTCCAACTATGTTTACTCCACTCCACTCCACTCCACTCCACTCCACTCCACTCTACTCTACTCTACTCTCAAAGAATCTACTTTTCCCATTTCCTGCTTTTTGTTTTCTAAGCCACTGATATAATTGGAAATTCTTTGAAAGTATACCTAACATTCATATTCTAGTAACTGTAATGTTAGAATACTAGTAATATTGAGCTTATAACCATTAGTTTAGCAAGTTTGAAGTTACAATAGCAATGAAAAAAGTGACTTATGATTAGTTCTTACAAGGATTGTCACAGCATCCCCATGGTCATGTGATCAAAATCCAGGCACAAGTGTTTATCCTGACTGCAGAATCTGGGGCCATTTGAGATCTTCCCAGCTGACTTTGGACAACCAAAGTCAATGAAGAAAGCCAGATTTGTTAATGATTGCAAGATTCACCTAATAATACAGCAATTAGCTTAACAACCATGGCATAAAAGGCTGTAAAACTAGATGTGATTCAATTAACAACCTCCTTGCTTAACAGTGGAAATTCTGGTCCCAATTGTCATAAGTCAAGGACTGCCTGTATATAAAACACAGGAATTTGTTTATTCTATCATCCATGCTTCTCTGTATAATATAGATTGACACACTCTTTTTTAATGGCTTGTTTTAAAATGTAGATGTTAAGGTGTGTCTGGCCTTTCTCTTCCATTCCCCCGCACCAATAATTTTGTCACATGGGGGCTATTAACAGATGGTGACTAGGCCTCAACAACCAAGAAAAGTTTCAAGGATGAGCATGGCTTTTTTTTTTGCACACTTGTTCTTGTGAGGATAAAATGAAAGCACAAATTGCTTTGAACTCCAGGAGTAAAAGTAGGATCTAATTCTAAATCTAATAAAGGAACAAATATTGATATCTATACCAGACCTCTGACTCTCTCTTTGCATATATAAGAGATAGATATGCCCGACAATGGTTTTAATTGAATTGAATTGAATTGAATTGTTTATTATTTATAGGCCGCCCTTTTCCCTGAGGGGACTCAGGGCGGCTTACAATTCATGGGAAGGGGAGTGCAAGACAATATAACACAATACGTGAAGAACAAAATAATAACAATAAAACACAACAGTCATTCAACATTCGAGTGGGGCAGCATAATCCTTATCCCCAGGCCTGACGGGATAACCAGATCTTAAGGGCTATGCGGAAGGTCTGGACGGTGGTGAGGGTACGAATCTCCACAGGGAGATCGTTCCAAAGGGTCGGAGCTGCTACAGAGAAGGCCCTCCTCCGCGTAGTCGCCAGTCGGCACTGACTGGCGGATGGAACTCGGAGGAGGCCTAATCTTTTTACTTTGCTTAATTGCAAAATGTATTAAAATAATTTTAATTTGTAGAATTAAAATAAAGGACAAGAAAAAAAGAATGGAAAACAGAAAATCCTGTGCACAAGTCATAACGATCAGGATCATATTTACATGGATTGACATATCTTGAGCCACATGACTATTCCTGGTTAATTTTATTTTTCTTCTATTTATTGCATTGTTCATAACTAAGGTTTCTAAAGCAATAATATGAAACAGATGCATTAGATATAAACAATATTCTGTGAGGAAACATTTCCAGGAATATACAAAGGCAGAAGGAGAAAATATAGCTGCTTTCACCAAAAGACCAAATCAGAGGCTCTCCTTTGCCCCGAAGTCAGATGGGATAAGAAGAATAATCCGGAGCCATGGAACAACCTTGATCCCACTCACCGTTACAAGTTCTTTGCCATCAATATGGATTACAGCAAGCTGCAGAAAGACCGTCCCGACTTCTAAAACTCACAACAGTCACTCGTGCCCTTGTGACCTCTAGGCTGGAATACTGCAATGTGCTCTACATGGGGCTGCCCTTGAAGAGTATTCGGCGACTTCAGCTAGTCCAGAATGCGGCCGCGCGAGCGATTGTGGGTGCACCTCGTTTCACCCACATAACACCTATCCTCCGCGAGCTGCACTGGCTACCTGTCGATCTCCGGGTGCGCTTCAAGGTGCTACTTGCCACCCATAAAGCCCTCCATGGTAGTGGATCTGGATACTTGAGAGACTGCCTACTGCCAATTACCTCCACACGACCTATTAGATCTCACCGGTTAGGCCTCCTCCGAGTCCCATCTGCCGGTCAATGTCGACTGGCAACTACGCGGAGGAGAGCCTTCTCGGTGGCAGCTCCGACCCTGTGGAACGATCTCCCCGTGGAAATTCATACCCTCACCACCCTCCAGACCTTCCGCACAGCCCTCAGAACCTGGCTATCCCGTCAGGCCTGGGATTAAGACTACAACCCGCCCGAATAGTATGAATGTTGTGTTTTAATTATGTATTTGTCTTATATGTTAAAAGTTTGTCTCCCCCCCTTTTTAAGTTGTAAGCCGCCCTGAGTCCCCCCAGGGAAAAGGGCGGCATATAAATAAACTTTAAAATCTAAAAAAAATCTAAAACGAGTCGGGTTTCGTGACTGTCCTTGCAGAAGCTGTCCAGCGAAGGTCCTCCGGAAGCTGACCGCACAACCCTATACACCCGTCACAATCCAGGAAATAAGATTTTTGTGTGTATCGCCTTGAAAAATAATGTGTTGGAGATGTGCATGCTTAAAATTAATAAACAAACCACTTGAAAAGTTAAAAAGAAAAAGACAAAGTCTTTACCATTTTAAGTATGACTTTTTTAAAAATAAAAAAATTATAAAGTTAGACATAGAACTGTTTTATTACAAAGTCTTATAAATGCAAATTTTCCCAGGATTATGGCAGAAATATTTTTTTTCCAGTTCATATGGGAAACAGATGTTTGACATATCAGTTAAGTATGTAAATAGCATATTTCCAAGCGTAGTTGCTTTTTAGATCAAACAAACCAACCCACCCTGTATCATAGAATATGGTACTGAAAAGAACATAAGCATGATACATACTCTTATTTTCATACCGCCTTTAGGGACAGAGTGATTTACTAGTATTCAAAATCATAATTATACATTTTTTCCTGAACTACTGAAACGAATGTGTCCCAGAGTGGTGATCTTTCTTCAGTGCGCAGGATAGACAAAACAGTTTGTGTGTGCCTGTCCGCGCCTATGAGAGCATGTGTGTTTGTCTATTTATTTATTTATTTTACTTATTTATGACATTTGTATGCCACCCACTCCCTAGGGACCCTGGGCGGCTTACAGACAAAATAGGAGACATATAAAAATTAAAAATAAGAATACAGTTCATTAAAAATTCACATCATGCATAAACTTAGCGTGGGGCTGGACCTGGGTACTTGAGAGACCGCCTGCTGCCAATTACCTCCCAAAGACCCGTTAGATCGCACAGGGTCGGCCTCCTCCGGGTTCCGTCCACCAGCCAATGCCATCTGGCTACCACCCGGGGGAGGGCCTTCTCTGTGGCAGCTCTGGCCCTTTGGAACGAACTCCCCGCGGAGATTCGGACCCTCACCTCTCTCCAGGCCTTCCAGAAAGCCGTCAAAACCTGGCTGTGCTGGCAGGCCTGGGGTTGATGAGTTCCCCTCTCGACCTGGGTGGCTGTATGATTCTTGGTTATTTTAATCACGTGTATTGTGTTCTATGTTCCCTTTCCCCCTTTGAATTGTTCGCCGCCCTGAGTCCCTCCCGGAAAAGGAAGGCATACAAATAAAATAAATCTAAATCTAAATCTAAATCTAAATCTACTCATCAACAGCCCCAGGCCTGCCGGAACAGCCAGGTCTTAGCAGCTTTGCAGAAGGCCGGGAGAGTAGTGAGGGTCTGGATCTCAACGGGGAGATCGTTCCACAGGGCTGGGGCAGCCACAGAGAAGGCCCTCCCCTGGGGATTCGCCAACCGACATTGACCAGCCGATGGCACCCGGAGGAGGCCCAATCTGTGGGATCTTATCGGTCTTTGGGAGGTAAATGGCAGGAGGCGGTCTCTCAGGTAGCCAGGTCCTAAACCGTGTACAATCTATGTGATTGTACAGGTGGAATAAAGTAACTGAAAATGCTTTGTAACTCCCCTCCCCATCTTTTAATTAACTTTGCTTACCATTGATACATGAGGCCAGTTTGAACTTATCTACACCTGCTTGGAGAATAATGGGAAGTTTGACTTACATGATTCAGAGTGTAGGAGAGGTTAGATCATGCAGGAATTACTTAAACGTGTATCAAATGCTTGAAACAACATCAGAACATTGCCCTTTTCAAAAGATAAATGCCTAGCTGGGTCTCCGAAAGAATATTTTTTCTCTATTTTTAAATAAATATATCCCTTTTCATTTTTTACGGCAAACACTGGGGCAACAGAGAGCAAAGGAGGACCACAGAACGAAATTGTAGCAGTAAGTCTATTGAAGTTAGCAAGTTATTTTGAAGCTAATTATGGCTGTGTGCAAAGCAAATGAAGTGAGAAGAACTGAATTAATGAAGACCGGCTACCTCCTACAAGTTAATGAGGCATGCTTTATACCAATAGCTCTTCAAATTGAAAAATTAAACCGCTTCAAAAAAAAAAGGGGGGGGGGGCGGAAGTTTTGTTAAGATTAGCAGAGAACACAAAAAAATCTTATAGTGGGATTTATGTTCCCAAATTGCTTAGAGACTAGATTGAGACTAGATAGTTACTGTTCTTCCTTTGAGATCTGGCTATTTTTGATGTTGATTTCCCCACAAATTCATGCAGGGTTTTGTCTACCTTGGGTTAGAATATTTATCTCTTATGAGATAATTATTCCTTAGCTGATTATTTTCTCTCTTAATAGCAATAGCAGTTAGACTTATATACCGCTTCATAGGGCTTTCAGCCCTCTCTAAGCGGTTTACAGAGTCAGCATATTCCCCCAACAACAATCCGGGTCCTCATTTTATCCACCTCGGAAGGATGGAAGGCTGAGTCAACCCTGAGCCGGTGAGATTTGAACAGCTGAACTGCAGATAACAGTCAGCTGAAGTGGCTGCAGTACAGCACTCTAACCACTGCGCCACCTCGGCTCTACGTTACTCTACGTTAATACGTTACAAATTATCCACTTAATTTTTTATACAAACATACTGTGTTAGTATCTTTTTATTCTTTCGAACTCAATGGAATGTTGGAAAATAATTAAGAAAAGGACCCAGAACTCTGTCCATCTGTCTGCCCATCCATCAACAGAATAACTCTCCAAAACCTGAATCCAGTGTATGCGAAGAAGCCAGCAAAACAATGAGTAAGTGGGAAAAAAAATTTGGATCAGGCTTGGAGTTGTGACAACTTTATGGAATCTCTGTGGAAAAGCCAAGTGGATTGCTGGCCCTACTCAGCGGTTCACGAGAAAATTAGCCAAATTTGTTGAAAGAAATAAGTGTTCATGTTATACATGTGTATGATTGATACTAAGAGTGGGGGAGGAACTCACTTATAACAGTGCAAACAGAAGAAGAGAGTGGACTGCCATCTATCAGAAATGGTGTAGGGCACTGGTAGTTAACCTGGTCCCTACAGCCTACTAGTGGGCGTTCCAGCTTTCACGTTGGGTTTTGCTGTAACTCTGCTTTATAAATTTTGTAAAGTAAAGTTACTTCCCTACTTTATAAATCACCATTACTGTGGAACTGGTGGACGGTTAGAAAATTTTACTACTAACAGACAGGGACGTGCAGTCAGGGGAGGCAGAGGAGGCAGAGTCTCACCACTGTCATCATGAAAAGAAAAGAAAAATGTAAAAGGAAAAAGGCTGAGCTAGTTGCTGCCAGAGTTACCATGGATGACTCTGCTTAGTGCTTAACTGTTTAAAAAAGCCCCTTAAAAAGTGCCCTCTACAGGAGGAGGCAGGAGAACGAGGTGCCTAATCTATCCTGACTTTATGATCACTTGAACAGTGCTAAGCAAGGGTTAAAAGCCGAAAAATTCCTGATGTAATGAGGCACGTCGTTCTCCTGCCTCCTGTAGGGGGCGTTTTTAAGAGGCTTTTTAGAGGCTCTGCCAGCAACTAGCTCAGCCTGGCCTCAGCTCATGCCTTTTTCCTTTTACAATTTTTTTCTTTTCATGATGGCAGGCAAGAGCAGAGTTGAAATCCTCTCTGAAACAGCTGGAAAAAGTACGTGTGTAGGTCGGAGGGAAGGGGAGGAATTCAAAAAGTTTGATTGCATGGAGAGCCACGTTGCCTTTTCAAACAACACACACACACACACACACACACACACACACAGACACACACCTGGATAAAAGTATATAAGCCCAGCTTCACTGATTACAAGTTTGAAAAGGCAATGTGGCTCCACCTGCAATCAAAGGCTCGGATCGGGAGGCAGCAGGGGAATGGGAGGAGGGGTATGGCAGAGGAGTTGCTTTCAAGCCATTGGAAAATATATCCAATCCAAAGTCTGTGTTTGTGTTTGTTTGAGAGTGTATGAGTGAGAGAGGGATCCAACTTCTATGTGTGCGTGTATCTGTTTGAGAGAGGGGGAGGGAGGGAGAGAGGGAGGAAGGAGGGGGAGGGAGAAGAAAAAGAATGAAGGAAAACTTTTTCGCAAAGGAGAAAAACAAATGCTGTCGCTTTAAATAGGAACCGAGCATACCTGGCTGAGGAATTCTTTCCCTCCCCCCCCCCAAACTCACAGATTAACACTTCTGTCTGTTTTACTTTTACCAGTACAACACACCTAAATATATCATTAAATATTGTCCATTAACATTTCTTTATTGTTATTGTAGTTAGCTGTAAATTTTTTACTATTTTTCTCACCTCTCATCTCCGCATGACAGCCTGTATTATTATCGTGCCTTTGGGTCAGTCTTGTCAGTCTTGTCTCCTTTTCCAGTGACTGCCTGGAAAAGTCCTTGAAAGATTCTTGGCAAGATTTTGAAATGATATGCCCTTGCTACTTTCCTAGGGCTAAGATAGAGTGACTGGCTCAAGGCCACTTAGTGCCTAAAGCAGGACTGGAACTCAGGTTCTCCTAGTTTCTGACCTAGTGCCTTAATCATTACACCGAACTGGCTCTTCAATTGGATAAATATAGCTCTGGAATCAGTGGTGGGATTCAAATAATTTAACAACCGGTTCTCTGCCCTAATGACCAGCAGGGTAGGTGGGGCTTGGTGGTCATGTGACTGGGTGGGCCTGGCCAACTCAATATCACTCACGTTGATGGGCACTTCACCTTAGCTGTTACAATGTAATAAGGGTTAACCGGAGAGGCATTTTCTGTAAACAGGTCAATAAAGATTAGGCTAGAAACAACACTAAAATGTTTCCTTCCTGCCTTCCTTACAGGATTAGCTCTGTAAAATGGAAAAAAACAAAATGAGATTTCTTCCAACAACCGGTCCTCCGAACTACTTAGAAAGTTACCAATCGGTTCTCCCGGATAGGTGCGAACTGGCTGAATCCCATCACTGTCTGGAATTTTCCAGGATATTAAAAAAAAATTGTTTATTTTGATATCGTACTTCTTGGGAAATAATTGTGGATATCAATTTATATTAATAGGTTATATTCAACATCTTACAAAAATAGACCTGCTATCAGCAAGATAATTCTTCCTTACTTTTTCCCCTCCTCCTTTCTCCATAAAATAATTCGTTCATGTAATACATAGACATGCACACTAATAATTTATCTTGAAATTCATAAAATATAAGAAGACACTGGCATTTAACCAAACAACGAAAATACAGAACGTCGTGTCCCTAACTATTATAAATCTGCTGATGAGAACATGTTTTGCTCATTTATCCCATTGAATGTGCTATTAAGCATAGTAATAACAACAACAACAAATTAAGTGGCTGAAAGGCTGATGCAATTGTGAACAAATAAATGTGAATCATGATGTTCTATAACAAAATCAAACTTAATATAGGCTCCTTGGCTCACTTCAGAATTTACTCTGCTTTTTAAAACGTTCCCGTATTTATATCAACTGTCTAAGAACTAAAGTAATACCTAACTATTATTTATTTATTTATTTATTTATTATTTATTTATTATTTATTTATTATTTATTTATTTATTTATTTATTTATTTATTTATTTATTTATTTATTTATTTATTTATTTATTTATTAGATTTATAGGCCGCCCAATCCCGAAGGACTCTGGGCGGCTTTCACAGAAAGAGAAAAGAAAAGCAAAATAAAAGAATAGTTTAAAAATTCCCAACACGCATATGTTCTGATTGTGGCTGGACCTTAACAATAAGGTCAACAGCCCCAGGCCTGCCGGAACAGCCAGATTTTGAATTGAATTGAATTGAATTTATTGCATTTATATGCTGCCCTTTTCCCCGAAGGGGACTCAGGGCAGCTCACAATCCAAGTCAGGGAAGGGATACAGATAAGGGATAAAAAGACAAACGGAACAATACACAATTTAAAAACACACAACAACCATACCATTTGAGAAGGGGGGCAAAAACTCTTTAGCCCCAGGCCTGTCGGAACAGCCAGGTTTTAAGGGCTTTGCGGAAGGTCTGGAGGGTGGTGAGGGTGCGAATCTCCACGGGGAGCTCGTTCCAGAGGGTCGGAGCAGCCACAGAGAAGGCTCTCCTCCGGGTAGTCGCCAGTCGGCACTGGCCGGCGGATGGAATTCGGAGGAGGCCTAATCTGTGGGATCTGATCGGTCTATTGGAGGTAATTGGCAGCAGGCGGTCTCTCAACAGCTTTTAACAGCTTTTTAACAGCTTTTCTGAAGGCCATGAGAGTGGGTAAGGTCCGGACCTCTGGGGGTAGCTGATTCCACAGGGTCGGAGCAGCCACAGAGAAGGCTCTCCTCCTGGGGCCCGCCAGCCGACACTGTCCAGCTGACGGCATCTGAAGGAGGCTCACCCTGTGGGATCTTATCGGCCGTTGGGAGGTGTGTGGCAGTAGGCTGTCTCGCAGATATCCTGGTCCTGAGCCATGTAGGGCTTTAAAGGTAAACTATTTATATATTGATTATTGTTAAAGCAAGCAAGCAAACAAAAACATCTTTATAACCCCAAAGAATTGGGGATCACTGAGACCTGGATGAAAAACATAAACCATACTATTAAAAGGTGTGAAAATGACAATTTCCAGTGTTCTTTGCCTGACATGTCCTTATAATCAAATAATGTATTTGCATGGTTCATGATTACATTACTGCTGAACACATGCATAATGAGACATAACGTAGCGCATAGCAAATATATTTCTGCTTTCAGTTCCATTCGTTCTTGTCTTTTTCTAAGCTACAATAAGCTTGCATTGATAAAGCAGCTGCTGCAGTAGACTTAAGACCTTTGACTGTTGACTTTTCCCCTGAAATCTCATTTCAGGCTAACATTTAGAAAGAAAGGAAAAAGGTACAAGAGATGCTTTTGGGGACATTTTAGTCAACTCAAAAGAGTTTGCTGCTGGCACTGCAATCTGGCAGAAAACCTGTCCCATCTTTTGTTTACTGGCAGGATAAGGGGGATTAATCAGTGTTAGTTTAAGGAAGTGTCTTTCAGGGAGAATACATCAGTAATTGCATGCATCACCTTCCTTGAAATTATGGAATAGGCACCTGCCAGTATGATGTCAGAGCAAACCAACCAGAGTTTTGGACCTGGTATTGAAAGTATTTGTTGTCCCCGAAAAGAAGAGATTGAAACTGTCTCCCCCATCCCAAAGAAAGGGCTACCGATTCAATCCCACCATCCAGAGCGATCCCACAGAGTTGGCCTCTTCAGGGTGCCGTCGGCCAGACAGTATCGGCTAGCGACCCCCGGGGGGAGAGCCTTCTCTGTGGGAGCCCCTTCCCTCTGGAATGAGCTGCCCCCGGAGCTTCGTATAATCCCCGACCTCCGGTTCTTCCAACGCGCCCTAAAAAGTTGACTTTTCCAGCAAGCCAGCCTGGCCTGAACAAAACAAAATAAATTATTGATCACTGTTAATTTTAATTCGAATTTTTTAAAACAAATGTCATTGTCAATTTTAATTGGGTTTGGGATATTCTATTTAATTTTTTTAATTTTTGTATTATGTGTTTCTTTTAATGTTGTACGCCGCCCTGAGTCCTTGGGAGAAGGGTGGCAGATAAATCTAATAAACCTAAACCTAATTTCAATTATTATTTTTTTCTTTGTTATGGAGCTGAGTCAACATATATGTTTGGAACAGGTGCTGTTGGTTAGAGCAGTGTTTCTCAACCTTGGCAACTTGAAGATGTCTGGACTTCAACTCCCAGAATTCCCCAGCCAGCGAATGCTGGCTGGGGGATTCTGGGAGTTGAAGTCCGGACATCTTCAAGTTGCCAAGGTTGAGAAACACTGGGTTAGAGGATGTTAGTATCTTGTGGAAGGTTGGATGGTTATTGTTTTGAACTGGTGGTAATGGAGCCTTTGGGAGCCATTGCCTTCTACCTCTGACTTTTCCATACGGTTTATATCGAGTGCCTGACTGTTTGGCAGCTTGGAAAGGAAGGCCCGTTTCCTTACCTGTTGTGGCTTGGAGAGTTAACCTGGTGGCTTGGAACTGGTTGCAGGGCAGGAGGATTGTTGAACCCCCCAATTGCATGGATTGGCTGCTTCATACTGAAGGTGCTTGGCAGTGGTGGGAAAGCCGGCTGACAGGGACTAAGATGCATGCCCTTCTCTGCTATAGCCCCTGCCCGCTGGGCCATTATGTGATTAGAATGTAGTATTGCAGGGCAATTTGATTCCCACCGGCTGAAAGTTGATTCATCCTTCCATCCTTCCAAGGTTGGTAAAATAAAGACCCAGATTGTTAGAGGCAATACGTTAATTCTGTAAACTGCTTAGGGGACGGGGGGCTGTAAAGCATTATGAAGTGGTATATAAGTTTAAGTGCTACTGCTATTCTCTCTTCAGAGATCAGGATGACCTTGACCCTGATGGGCTCACATAAAGTCATAAAGACCTGGTTATGTGCATGCCCTGTGTGTGTGTGTGTGTGTGTGTGTGTGTGTGTGTGTGTATGTATATGTATATGTATATGTATATGTATTTATTTATTGTGTCACAACCCCTGTTATGCCCAAATATGGGAGGGAGCATACTGCTTCCTTTCCCTGTCGGCTCATCTCAAGAGACCATCCAGACAGAAAGCCATTATTTTTGTTTTAAAATAAAAGTAGAAAAAGAAAAAAAGAAAAAAAAGAAAAACGAGCCGCAGTATACAAGTGAATTCTTATTGTTCTAAAGATTGAAACTGTAATTCCACCCTCCCCCCTCCCCCCTATAATCCCCCCTCCCTAACCCCCTTACGGCTTCGCAGGTCCCATACCCGGCATAATTCTTTAACAAGCATTTGAGTATAATAAGGCCAGCTAACTTTAAAATTAAAAAAATAAAATAAAAGTAAAGCCAAAAAGAAAAAGGAAAAATAGTAGAAAATAAGAAATTAAAAAAAAAAAAAAAAAACACACACTCACACACAAAAAGAAGAAAGAAACAAAAAGGGTCAATAAACCCACTACGTTAACACAGCTTCCCATTATCTGTAAATCTTAAACAATGTAGTTCATTCCAAATTTCGGTTATTTTGCTACTTGCAGGGTTTCAAACTATATTAGAGCCAGGTAAGTTGATCAATTAGGATTCCCCAACTAAAAGTCTCATTGCTTTGTCTATCTATTCAGACCTTTAATTTATCTTTTTTTTATCCAAATATCCAAACCTTTCTATAACACCATTAAGCTCAAATACTTCTTTCATTTTTCATTTCCAACACCTCCCTTTCTATCCTTTCCCACCTCCACATATAAATTTTTTACCTTCCACCCTGCCTTTATCCATATCCACATATATATTTTATCCACATTCATTGCTCCTCCCATGTTTACTCCACTTTCCTGAAGATTCTCCGACCAATCTTTCTTAACCTTATATTGAGATAGCAACTCAAACAAACATCAGCTTGCGTTCTAGCCCCAGGTAATCTAGTTAAGCTTTCGCTACCCCTCCCTCTCCCACACACCTCCCAACTCCGTTCGTCCCAAACCACAACTCAAAAAAAATCACAATTTCCGCTCTCCTCGCCTAAGAAAATAGTTCATGCGCAATTTGAGTTAGAGTTCAGACAAAACTTATGTACAATATATGTCCACAATCAGCAACGCTTCTTTCAGTCTCCATGTCTCATCATCAATATGCCACTTTTCCATTTTATCCCAGACGGAAATCATAAAGCTTTAAAAACATCGCTTAGTCTTTATTCTTTAGTCTTCTGCCCTTCCGGAAGAGAAAAGCAGCACCCTCCGCCTTGTAGCCACGTGTCTCGCTGTTTGTCTTCTCCTTCTCCTTGTCTCTCTCCAGGTCCGGATGGATCAGGAAGTCCTGCCTTCAAGGTCTCGTAGTAAAATTTTTGGGCTTCACAGACAGAATTAATACGGTGTTTTTGGTTGCCAAATGTAACTGTAATACCAGCTGGGACTTCCCATTTGTATGGAATCTGAGAGTTTCTGAGTTCTTCGGTTAAGAAAGCGTACTGTCTCCTTGTTCTTAATATTTGAAATGGTATCTCTTTAAAAACAATCAAGTCCTCCCCATCAATTCTCAACCTCTTTCCGTAAAGAGCCAAGGTGGCGCAGTGGTTAAATGCAGCACTGCAGGCTACTGCTAGATCAGCAGGTCAGCGGTTCAAATCTCACCGGCTCAGGGTTGACTCAGCCTTCCATCCTTCCGAGGTGGGTAAAATGAGGACCCAGATTGTTGGGGGCAATATGCTGACTCTCTGTAAACCGCTTAGAGAGGCCTGAAAGGCCTATGAAGCGGTATATAAGTCTACTGCTATTGCTATTGCTAAAGCCTCTGTATTATCTCATTTCTAGATTCCCTTGTAGTAAAGTATATTATTATGTCCCTCGGAAGCTGTCGCTGTTTTGCTACCCAGGAATTCTGGCGGTAAATTCTTTGAATCTGCCAATCAAAGTTAAGTCCCGGACTTCCCACCAAGCGGCTGAAAGCCTCAAAGAAGGTCTGTTTCAAATTCTCCTGTTGGTTTTCACGCAGTCCTCTAACTCTTATAGCAAAGGCAGTCTTATCATAATTTATCATGACAAGTTCTTTTTGAGCAGTTTCAATTTCCTGTTGCAACGTTTGAATTTTTGATATCAGATTAAGGTTAGTTTCTTCCAAAAGTTCCAATTTGTCCTCCGTTTCAGCAATATAATCTGTCATGACTGTCATTACTCCGATCATATCCTGCTTTGCCTGAGCAATTTTAGCATCAAATTGATCACATAAATCCGATATCAGTTGATTAATCTCCTGTCTGAAATCATTAAGTGTTTTGAGAAGAAATTCTTGTGTTAGCAAATCTCCCGTGGAGGGTGTAGGAGACAAGGGTAGCGACTTCATAGCAGTTTTTGGAGATATGTTATTAAGGAAGCGCTTCTGTTTAGATTTGGGAGCCATTCCAGAATAAAAATAAAAGACAAGCAATCAAGCGAGCCAAAAATCAAAGTCTCTGCTCCCCTCAGTTAATCTTTTAGCAATTAGTACGGAGAAGCCTTCAGGAGGGTAGGGTTAACTAAGTACGTCACATCAAACACAAAAGCTACGAGATCGCCATCTTGTGACGCAGCTAAAAAAGAAAGGGAGCCTTTTGCGAAATTGAAGCTGGTATTTTAAATAGTAATGGAAGAAATTCCTCGGGAATGGTCCCCGCCCGGATTGACTTTTAAATAGCTTGGCTTTGTCCTGGGGGGGGAGGCAATCTGCCTAGGCTGCAAAAAAGGCAGCGCGGAAAACTGGCCGGAGTAAAGGCTCAGCTAATGTTGAACCTCTTCTCCATTCACAGCAAAAAGAAAAGCTATGAATTACAAAGAGATCCTAACGACTGACCTTCTCCCTGCCCCTTTCTGCCAGAAAGGGGAGATATCTATAGATCTTATAAGATATACGAACCAGAGTCCTGGCAGGAGCTTTGTTGAGCTCCCGACGGCGGCAGCTCCTCCCCCCGAAGCCCAGAAAGCCATTATTTTTAATGTTACCTTTTTGTTACATTTGTGTTGCATTTGTGCTGATAAATAAATAAAGGGAGACTAGTATAGATCTATTTCAAGCTATTTACCGTATATACTCGAGTATAGGCCGACCCGAATATAAGCCGAGGCACCTAATTTTACCACAAAAAAACTGGAAAAGTTATTGACTCGAGTATAAGCCTAGGGTGGGAAATGCAGCAGCTACCGGTAAATTTCAAAAATAAAAATAGATACCAATAATGTTTTTGAATATTTATTTCAAAGAAAAACAGTAAACTAGCGATGTATTCAATGAAATACTTCACTCACCTCATGATGCTGATGTCCCGCTGTGATGATGATGTCCCGTGCAGCCGCGGGAGCGATGTCCCGCCTCCTATGACACACGGCACAGTGATTCCTATCATTGGATCACTGTACCAGAGGAGGTGGGACATCGCTATGTGGCTGCTTGCCATAACAAGGAGGAGGTGGGACATCGTTGCAGAGCGGCAGGAGGGGGAGGAAGGGGAATCGTAAGACAGCCCTGCATTACATTAGAACGTGAGGAGGGGGGATGGTGAGGTGCGCGCTGCGCGGCAAACTGACACAGAGGGAGGGGAAACTCACAGGGGCACTGGGCCATTCACGAGTGTCACCCAGCGGCATGGCCCCGCCCCTTTTTCTCCTCCATTTCGGGCAAATTTTTCACTGACTCGAGTATAAGCCGAGGCAGCTTTTTTCAGCCCAAAAAGTGGGCTGAAAAACTAGGCTTATACTCGAGTATATACAGTAGGTCTCATCAGCTAGCTATACCCTTACTGGGATTTGAACCTGGGCTGTATTACATATTGGGCAGTTGTATTAGCCACTAAGCCACAGGCTCTCCTCCGTTATCAACTAGGCCAGGGAAATAGGTATTTATTTATTGTGTCACAACCCCTGGTATGCCCAAATATGGGAGGGAGCATATATATGCTGGTCTTGTTGTATTCGGGTCTTTTCCCATGTAAGATTGAGATTGTCTTGGCAACGTTTCAGTGAGGTCTCACTCTCCATCTTCAGGCTGGGTTTTAGCCCAAAACCCAGCCTGAAGATGGCGAGTGAGATCTCACCGAAACGTGGCCAAGACAATCTCAATCTTACACGGGAAAAGACCCGAATACAACAAGACCAGCATACCTACACCAGTGAAAATCTACGAAAACAAGGGTGTATATAAATTTGTGTGCCACCCAGAGTCACTTGTTGAGATGAGTGGCTATAGAAAACAAACAAATTCCACAGCTCAGCTGGTAAAACTCTAAACCTCGATTTCTCTATAAATAGGATTTGCATAAGACCTGTTGATAAACAGCAGTCAGTAGAATCCATTCTCAATAGCTTCTTAATCTACTTCTATCTACAGTGAATTACTCATTAGAACCTGGATTCTTGCTGTGATTGTTTAACTGGTGTCAACGCAACCTTACTGGGGCGATGCCTGACTGTAAAGCCCACTGCAGTTAATGTACAATGTTGTAGTTTGTGATGAGATCTGTAAAAGTGAAATAAATGATAGTAAGACATCTGTTGGAGCTCTGTCAGAATTCTTTTTTTGCAGCGCCTTTGTTGACCAGTGCAGACAAAATGGAAAGCAAAATCTGGCCTAGTGGTTAAGGCACCAGGGTACAAACCAGGTGACTGTGAGTACTAGCCAGTGGTGGGTTTCAAAAATTGTTCGAACCTACTCTGTGGGTGTGGCCTCCTTTGCAGGAGTGGCTTGCCGCCCATGTGACCGGATGGGAGTGGCTTGCCGCCCATGTGACCGGATATGAAGATGCCGACGACACCTGTCAGAACCACCTTAAATTACCTCACACACAGCACTGGCATGCATAAGAATAGGATGTAAACTTGTTTTTTAAAAGGCATCTTTGGTTTGCGTTAAAACAACTTCCACACACGCAATGTTCTGATTGCACCACAAACGCAGTAGTCATCCTTACCTTTCACAGAGGCACTGAGCTTTATACATATGAGCATGATAGTGTAGAATAATCATATCCAAGGACCAGTGGTGGGTTTCAAAAACTTTTGGAACCTCTTCTGTAGGTGTGGCCTGCTTTCCGGGTCCACTGGTGGAACCTCTTCTAACCGGTTCGGTAGATTTGATGAACCGGTTCTACTGAATAGGTGCGAACTGGTAGGAACCCACCTCTGCTTTATTGCTGCTTTATTATTTCTAAAATAGTAAAGGCAGAATAAGATAAAAGAAAATAATAAAATAAAATCTAAAAGTTTTTTTTTCACTTTGGTATTTAAGGCCGAGTATGTACTTATGGTCCTATCCTTCTTGAAAGTTGAGGAGGACCCCTGTTCTAGACTCCCATACATTCCTCAATTCTGCAATCTCTTTCCTCTTTAGCTCCCCCATCTTAGCACTTCCCTTTTTTGCAAGCAACGCTGGGCCTTTGGCCCTGTTTTTTCCCTCCTCACATTTCTTAGCAATAGCACTGTGGTGCCTTGGAGAAAAGCCCTTTGGGGAAGAGAGTTTTTATGACCCGAGAGCTAGAATTTAAAATTCTCCACGGGTTATCAGGAGGGTTGCCAAGGAGTAATAAACAACCAGCCTGGCCTACTTGTATGCCTTTAATAGCCGCTACATGTCCTGAAATCAGCAGGCAAAACTTTTCACAGCATGGATGTCCGAACTTGCCACCTACTAACATCTGCAGCCGAAGCAGCTATCAGAGGCAGAGAAAGAAAGTCTTTTTAAAAAAACAAAACAAAAAACAACTATTTGATTTTGAAACTGGAATGTTTCATCTTCAAAAACTAGAGCAGAGAAGCCAATCCTTTATATAATTCGTGTTTGGGTTAATGTGTGTAGATTGTTTTGGCACACAATATTAATTTCACTTAGTGGAAACGGAAAAGTTAGAAGGACCTTGGCGAAGGGATGCATAAATTGCCTTGAGGCTACGCTAGCCCCGTGTGACGAATCACCTGTGTTTCATTTGTCACGCTTATTCTTGGCAAGCACGGTGACTGTAGGACTTGTGCGCGAATAAAACAAATCTTCTCCCACCTTCCACCTCTGTTTTTTTCAGGGGTAAAAAAAAAAAAAGCGGCCTCCAGCAGCTGTGTCCCTCAGAACGAGAGAAACTGAACAAAAAAGAAAGAAAAGAAAAACAGAAAAGAAGGAAAAGGAATTATTGATGTAGCTCAGGGACGCCATCCATCAGATTAAGCGTTAAAGAAATGCTCAGAAGGAATATGCATCAACCTCCCTAGATGGGGTCCGAACGATATTTGACTGTTTTGTGCTTTGCATTGTTGAGACTTCAAAAAACAAATATGGTAAAACCTTGATTTAATGCTTTAGTGGGAAGGGTTTTGTTAAATGTTGAATATCTTTTAAGTTGACTCTAGGAAGAGGAAGTAAGGCATGGTTGGTTATGCTGCTCCTCTCTTTCCTGTTCTCCCATTGGCTATTCTCTGTGAATTTCTCAGAACCTTCCCTCCCTGCCTCCCATTCCTAGCCTTAACTCTATGCTGCCAACCTTCCCCTTTGACATTGACTAGTTCAACAGTTTTTGTCAGTCGGATAAACCAACGTCTATTACATATCTACAAACTTGTTGCAGCTGGCCTGCATGTCTGCTATATTGATAATTCCAGGGATAAGCATGGATATATTTGACAACATGCCCCTATATCAAAATGTAAGTGAAATTGGAACATGCATATCAAGGTGATGCATAAATGCTAAAGCCCTATGAACTACTACTAGTATAGATTTCAAGGATAGATCTGTTGTTTCCATTTTGTTGAACAAATGCTCCCCTAGATTTGAAAATCAGTAGGGGGGAAAAAACATTTGGAGAATGTTTGTTCTTTTTAAATTGACTGGCAAAATTTCAAGTGAAGCATTGTCTCTTATTTATTTATTTATTATTATTTATTAATTAGACTTATATACCGCTTCATAGGGCTTTCAGCCCTCTCTAAGCGGTTTACAGATTTTTAGCAAATTGAGTCAGCAAATTGCCCCCACAGTCTGGATCCTCATTTCACCCACCTCGGAAGGATGGAAGGCTGAGTCAACCTTGAGCCAGTGAGATTAGAACCGCTGAACTGCAGATAACAGTCAGCTGAAGTGGCCTGCAGTACTGCACCCTAACCACTGCGCCACTTCGGCTCCTTAGTTTGTATGCCTGTCTGTCTCATCTCATATCTCTACTGGGAGGGTTGAGTAGGATGTTTTTTTCTTCATTAATACATGGTGTAAGGCCGGGATGGCGAATGCGCGTGTGTGCCCAACCCCATAATTTAATGCCCCCCATGCTGTGTGTCTTGGGCATGCACACATGACATCCCCTGCTGCCCCGCACATGTGCGCACAGCTTTCTTGGAGCTTGGGGAAGGCGAAAATGGCTTCCCCTGCTCTCCCGGAGGCTCCCCTTAGGCCAGAAACAGCCTGTTTTCTGACTTCTGGTGGATACGGTAGGTGTGTTTTTTGCCATCCCCAGGCTCCAGAGGCTTTTTAGGAACCTGGGGAGGATGAAAACAGCCTCCCTCCCCCGGAGACCTTCTGGAGGCCAGAAACAGCTCATTTCCTGACTTCTGGAAAGTTTCTGAATTTCCAATCCCAAATTTCCGGTTTGCATGTTGGGTGGTTTTTTGCCCTCCGGAGGCTCCAGGGAAGGCTCCAGAGGGTGAAAAATGGCTGAAAATCAATGCTGAAAATCAGCTGGCCAGCATGTGAATGCGCCCTGGAGCTGACAGAGCAACGTCTCTCGTGCCCTCAGAAATGGCTCCATGTGCCACCTGTGGCACGGTTGCCATATGTTCACCATCACAGGTGTAAGGTAGCCAAGCAACGTGACCCGACAAAAGCCCGCATGACAAAAGCGCGCTGACAAAACCACGTTGCTAAAACCACAACGTCATCAATGCGCCGACAACAGCGCGTCGACAACAGCGCGTCGACAGAAGGGTGATTTACAGCAGCGCGTCTACAGAAGGGCAATTTAAGTTAAGGTAAGGGTTAGGTTTAGGGTTAGGTTTAGGGTTAGGTTTAGGGTTAGGGTTAGGGTTAGGGTTAGGGTTAGGGTTAGGGTTAGCATTACGTTTAGGGTTAGGGTTAGGGTTAGGGTTAGCGTTAGGTTTAGGTTTAGGGTTAGGGTTAGGGTTAGGGTTAGGGTTAGGGTTAGGGTTAGGTTTAGGTTTAGGTTTAGGTTTAGGGTTAGGGTTAGGGTTAGGGTTAGGGTTAGGGTTAGGTTTAGGTTTAGGTTTACAGTGCCCTTCTGTCGGCGCGATTCAGCGCTCATTCGTCGGTGCGTTTCAGAACTCGTGGTTTTGTCACCGCGGTTTAGTCGGGTGCACTCTTGTCGGTCAGCCTTTTGTCGGTGAACCGCCAAGCAACAATCTATGCTATGGTATGAGGAGAAAATCTATGTTGTGTTGGAAGATATATTGGGAGATGAGGCTGGAACAGATAGATAAGAACAACTAAATTGATGATTGGAAAGAGAAATAGATCAGGTGGCTTAAATTATGTGAATGTTCATTTTGTCAGTTTGATCTAGTGGCTAAGGCACCAGGCTAGAACCTGGAATGAAGGCGGATATATGTGATTCAGGATAATGTTGCAGGATTCAATCTGGGTCAGTCACCTGGACCAGAGGTTTAATCTTCTGAGCTTTTGGACTCGTACTGGAGCCCATCCTCGGGGAACTTCTCTCTAGCAGAGTGTGTGCTTTGGGCTATTCTGGGTGTGTGGTATTTATATGTGTGTTGCTTTTTAGATGTTAATTGAGGTGTTGATGGCTAGCTATTAAGTCATTGGCTATTATTTCCTTGTGTTGCCAAGCCATCACCTCCTAAGTACTTGATAAGCTGGGTGGTAAATCAGCACTCCTGTTGACTGAGCGTCTAATCATTTCCCTGCCTGTTTCTGTGCTTGCTTATCCAACAATCTTAGTAGCTGAAAAATTAAATGTATGTCCTTGTTCACTGCAATGTGAGACTGGAATGTTAATTGCAATGTGAGAATAGAAACTGGAAGATTGTGAGTTCTAGTTCCACCTTAAGCATGTAGGTGATCTTGGGCTAGTCACCCTACAGGGTTGTTACTCTGGGGAAAATAGAAGTATTGGATATGTTCCCCACCTTGAGTTGTTTATACAAATAATAAAGGCAGAAAACAAACAAACAAGTAAACAAATATCACACTGTAATGTGGAGTTTTTCCTCAAAGTGTCTCAACTTTTTAAAGAATGAATTGATTCCAAGTTTTCATAATTTTTTTAATTAGTTATACATTGTCTCTTCTTAGTCTCTTCTCCTGTTTAGTAAAAAGCCACAACAGTAGTAACAATAATACAAGAGAGAAAAGATTTGCACATAACTTAAGGATTTTATTTAAGAAGTTGTCAAAATCATACAGCAGTTATATATAACACCAAGCGGGGAAGCTGAAAGCATGGTGAGATCAAAATAGCTATGCTTTTAAAATTGGAAATAGCTTTTGATTCCACTTCAAACTAGACAAATAAATCACTGTGACCACCTTCTTTCCACTTTGGGGAAAATGAGCACTGAATTAGGTATGTCTGTTTGTCTGTTGCCTTACTCTGGCTAAGGTAGACATTATTATCAATTAACAGAAGTCTGGCAACAATGACTGGATGAATTTTCAAAAATCCATTTCATTAGCTTTTAAAAAGTAGTAGTTATCTTTAAATTTAATCACATTAGTTGCCCATACAATATATCTTGGGTAATAATTTTCCCCCCCCCATTTCCATGGAGCAGAACCCTGAGTGAACTCTGAGTAGACATGTATGGCATTATGTTTCTTAGTTACTAATTACATCCTCTTTTTTACTTAGCAGAAATTTGCATTAAGTTCTTACCGAAGACAATATAGTCTGGGAACGAAAGCACATTCTGAATCCTAAAGGCAGAAAAAGACTGATCCTATAAATTAAGGAAATAGCACAAAGTTGTTTAGACCAGCTACTTCAAGAGAACCCTAATAAACCGCTATTATAAATACAGTATATTATGGCTACTACAGATTAACATAGCTAAAATTACACATAGTTCATTTAGTTACCGTTTGAGTTTACAACAGCAATGAAAAAAGTGACTTATAACCGTTTTTCTCACTTATGACCTTTGCAGAATCCCTATGGTCATATGATCAAAATCCAGACCCTTGGCAACTGACTCATATTTATGACGGTTGCGGGGTCCCTGGGACATGTGATCCCCTTTTTCAACCTTTTGACAAGCTAAGTCAATGGGGGAAACCAGATTCACTTAACAACCATGTTACTAACTTAACAACTGCAGCGATTCACTTAACAACAGTGGCAAGAAGGGTTGTAAAATGGGGCAAAATTCACTTAACAAATGTTTCCCTTAACAGCTTAACTTTTGTGCTCAATAAGTTAAGGATTGGCTGTAATGTGTTTGTATTCATTTTGTTTCAGAAGTTAAATTTTGATTTTTTTTAGTACATGATGATAAGGTAATTTGGTCCCCAAATATATGCATCCATTAAAATTTTCCAGCAATGTCACCAATTGAAAATGTTACGATATTTATAACTTTGTTAGCTGGCTTCACCAATAAATTAAGATTTACATATTACAATAACATATTACATATTGCACTAAGCCAGGATACTGTTTGATTGATGAATGCTTGTGAATTGCTCTTCAGTTAAATATTCCCCAGATGTGCATTTGGAGTTTGATAGGGATATTTCTGGAAGGTGTTTAGTTTGTTGCCGAAAAGTGAAAATTAAGGAATGAGTTAAAATCTTTCCTCCTCTTTTCATTTTTATACCCAAAATACTCACCCCAAATGTGCTTTTGTACATAAAAAGCTGTTAGTACAGAGCCCACTAATGCTTATTTATATTGTGCCCCTTTATTTTAGCATCACCAGAAGGCATCCAAAGAGCTCTTTTTAACCCTCCCATGTTTTATACTTTTTAACACTTTTATTTTTATTTTGGAGGATTGCACTGACTTTCCAGCAACTCTCCAGTCATTTATGACACTATTAAAACACCTCCCAAATCTTTGTTGCAGAAACTTCTAGCTCATTAAAAAGCTGTAACTGAAGTGGAGAAATGTTTCTTATTCCCTTCTAAGCTGGAATGGAAAGTTGCTTTTTACATATGTATCCATGCACTCTAGTTAGGCTTTGACGAAAGGAGAACATATGAATTAAAAGGAAGCACAGAGTAGTGAGCTGTAAATTACAATGGCAAGCAATCTGAATTTTTATCAGGAGGAAAATAGATCATTTAACATTTAGGGTATATTAGAGGGACCATTAATTTTTCATATAGAATCTGAAAAATGGGTTGGATCACACTTCGACTAGAAATAACAGATAACTGCAGCATATAAATTGCTGACAGTGCTATATATTTTCCTCGTTTTTAGTGAGGAGAGGGAATACAATTTCACATAACTGTCCTTCATCTTTTGATGGTGTAGTCATTCAGTTGTTTTAGATGGCAACTTTTATCTATTTATTTCTGTGATCTATGTATCACTACATTCCAAAGCTCTCTAAGCAGTTTACAAACAATGCAAAAAACAACAGAAGGAAGAACAAAGGGAACACAGCAACATTCAGTAGCACCAGTAAACTTTTCTGCCCATTAACACACTGGAGGAAAGCAATTGTGATAAAACAATGGTCTTTTATAGGGAGTTGTCCTCAATGGCTTTCTAGAACAACCAGATCTTGGGGCCTTCCTGACTTCCAACAAGGCTGGTGCTGATGTTACTTCATGCGTTCCAAACTACAGAAAAAGGCACATCTTAATGATTCCTGATGACCATAGTCCCTCAAAGAGGATGCTTGAAGGACACCCTACCTTCTAGATTTTGTTGGATGGAAGAAACTGCCCAAGAGAAAATGGTTGGGACCTGCTATAATGCTGACTTAGAAGTTTTACTCCAAATCTTTTGAGGCTACTAGACTTGGCGAAATATAAGCAAAATATTTTCTTCAGCTTTCTCCCAGGCTTAAACTGAGATAATGAGATAATCTAAGAAGCACTAAGATACCTTTTCTTTCAGCAAAGCAAGATAAAATGCTTGGCCCAGAGAGGCACAACACAGGGAATGGAGGACTTAAGATACAACCAAGACACCACGTAAGAGAGGAACCTGAAGAAAAGTCAGGTTTTTCAAGGCCTTCCAGAAGTCTATTAGATTGAGGGTCACTTGAATCCCAAAGGGGATGGTCCATAGGGGATGGTGCTTAGGACAGGTACTACAACAGAGAAGACCCTTCTTCTAGGACCACTTGATGGCATTGTTTTATAGAAGAGAACCAGATCTGGTGGGATGATTTGAAATAATTGGAGACAAGGAGTCCCTCAAGTAACCTAGCCCACTTGAGCTAGTCTTCTCTTGTCTAAATAATAGCAACTCCAAGAATGAAATAAAGACACACCCCGTCATTCACCACCTATTTCTTTCAAGTTGAGATGACAGGGTTTAAACTTGGATTCATGCCCGAAATCCTATGCTCTATTAATAAACTGTGACCCCCCTCTCTTCATTTTCTTTTTAATTCATTTGCATAAATTAGTGCAATATTGATATTTTGGGGGGGTGGAATTTAGATAGGAGATCTTCTCTTTTGAAAACATTCTTGCAGATTCTACACTCTTTTTTTAAAAAAAATGAAAGAAAGAAAAACAAAACAAAAACAAAGGTACTATGTCTCCTGTGCGCCTGACTGATTTGCCCCCTGAGTCACATGAAGTTGTTTAAGACCCAAACAGCCATCCCAAACAGAATGCTTTCAAAATAAGATGAAACCACACCTCTGTCTTTTATTATTACTGTAACGCGCTCTACATGGGGCTGCCCTTGAAGAGTGTTCGAAGACTTCAGTTAGTCCAGAATGCAGCCGCGCGAGCGATTGTGGGTGCACCCAGGTACACCCACGTCACACCTATCCTCCGCGAGCTGCACTGGCTACCCATTAGTCTCCGGACCCGCTTCAAGGTGCTGGTTGTTACCTATAAAGCCCTACATGGCATCGGACCTGGGTACCTGAGAGACCGCCTCCTGCCGATTACCTCCCATAGACCGATTAGATCTCACAGGTTAGGTCTCCTCCGGATTCCATCTGCCAGCCAATGTCGGCTGGCGACTCCCCGGGGGAGAGCCTTCTCTGTTGCAGCTCCAGCCCTCTGGAATGACCTCCCCGTGGAGATCCGGACCCTTACTACCCTCCCAGCCTTCCGCAAAGCCACCAAGTCCTGGCTGCTCCAGCAGGCCGGGGGGCTTGTGAAATATCCAGCCCCACAGAAATTGTGAATGTTGCGGTTTTTTAAAGTGTTGTCTTTGTCTATTTATCCCCCTTCCCTTGTCTATTGTGAGCCGCCCGGAGTCCTTCGGGAGTGGGCGGCATACAAGACAAATAAACTAAACCAAACTAAACTAAACTGTCTTTCTCTGCCAGCACATCCTATAGTTTAGGCAGAGGATCTCTTCCCAGCCCATTTAGCTGTGCTTCATTAACTGAAGAACTGAACAAGGGGCTTTCATTATGCAAGGCAAGTCCTCTGCCATTGAGTTACAGCTTCTTCATTGTGATCACAGCCTTGTGATTTGGGTCTCAACATTATTAAACGTAAGTGGACTGTGAAACTTTTAATGTCCCTTGTTCGGCAAAATGTGGTTGGCTACCTATATTCCCCCCATTTTTTTTTCCTGTCACAGTGAAACCCTGATGAATTCTGATTTTCTTTAAGTGGTAGATCGGATCATCTACTGTAAACAAAAGGAGAAATATCTCTATAGTTGATCAAATTACAGGTAGGTTTTCAGCCCTGGTTAGTATGACAATGCATTTTTTTTATGAACATCGACAAAAGATAAAGCAAACTCCCCCAAGTAATCATTGTTCACCAACAGGTTTTAAGAAATCAAGCAGAATTTTCTTTTGAATGTACAGTTGTTAATTTTGAGAACATCCCAAAAGTATAAATATAATTGCTTTGGCAAAGAATTTAAAACTTATTTTAAAAAAAGAAAAGAAATTAAGGCTAATTTAAACAATGCTTCTGAGAAGTATCGGTTTGTATTTCACATTTTTCCTATCATGTATCCTATCAGCTTTTTAATAATCACAAATTGCTTGTTACAATAATTTGCACATTCAACAATTCGGCACATAAAACAATGACATTAGCAGCAGTGTGTCAATCCAGATTTTCTTTGTGAGCACTTGAGGTGACATTTTTAAAATATTGATGTGAATGTATCCAAATGAAGAAGGGGGTTAAAATAAAATCTGGTCACATGGGTGGCAAGCCACTCCCACAAAGGAGACCACACCCACAGAGTAGGTTCGAACAATTTTTGAAATCCACCACTGAAACACACACTCACTCACACACACACACACAAACACACATACTCATTTTGTTATTCTTTGTATGCTGTCCAATTTCAGCTAATTCCAACATTCCCTTTTTACAATTTTGGACTACCTGGTCTTTTCTTACTTTCTGAGCTGTCATTTTCCCACTCATTAGATGTCCTTTTTGTTTTCAGATCTCAGTTAAGTTTCTTCCACCCCTTTCTATTTTTTCCCTCCTTGAAATTGTTCGCTGTTATAGTTTTAAAGTTTTTAATACACCCATTTTGAGCTTTTTTTTCCTCATTAAAGACATTGGGCTCTGCTCTGTTTTTGCTCCTCTTAAAATCAGAAACTCCAGATGATGTGCTAACTTGTTTGCAATATTATTGCTCCAATTTACTTTACTAGCTAAGTCTTTCTTATTATTATGAACGAGTATACTACCCAGAAGAGGGAAAAGGGGGAATGAACTATTAAAGGAGGAGAGAAAGTTACTGAGTGCTGAAAAACAGGAAAGCGGGAAAAAGCAACCCAAAATAACCTCCTTTTCTTTATATGGTATGTGGTAGAGAGAAATTCTGACAGGCTTTCAAGATTCTGTTATTTTCCCCTACAAGGATAAAGAACATTTCCTGCTGCGTTCCTTTCTTGTCCTTGCCAATCTCCAAAGACTTAGTATCAGGTCAAGGATACCTGATTCTCTTGTGCGTTAATCCACCTCCTTCTTTGAGTTGGCATTCTAAAAGATGTCTTTCAGGGACTTAAAGAAAACATGGATTGGATAACCTCCACTTTCTTCTGCCTTATGAAAGCCCAACTTTCACCTGCATCAATAATTCCCAGACAATTAATGCGTCCTTGGGTATTACGCATGCAGGTGAAACTTGGCTCAAGTGTTAAGAGTTGGTTCAGGTTTCACAAAGAAGAAAACCAGTCCTTGCATCTGTAGCCCTGAGCGGACAAGATAATAAGAGATAACAGGGCAGAGGCTTAAAGCCAAAAATAAAAAAAACGACTTCTCATAAATAATGGAAATTCTTGAACAGAAGGAAGGGCTGAAGAAAAATGTGGTGTCTTAAATTCACTTTGTCTTTAAAATCCCCTTGGGTTAAAAGAGGAGCTTTTCAGTTAATGCCAGATAATGACAGTCAATATATCATTGACTCTTTCACAGCCTTTGTTCTTAAGGAATAGTTCTTTTGTTGGGGGGGGGGACTTCTTTCCAGAGAACAGCTGGCAGAGTTTGGGTGGTGCCGTAAACACACCATACATTTGTTGGGAGAAATGTCCTTCTGGGTTCGGCTCCAAGTGGGGGAAAAGACACTGGAGACATGGAGGCTGCTTGGAAAGATGGTTTTAATGGTGGACAGGACCACATGGCTTGAGCCCTGAACAGAAAAGGTGATCACATGCTTCAATGTTGGTGGAGAAGAAGAGAAGGGCCGAGGGAGGGGCTTGCTAGGCTTTTTATACCCTGTTTAGTCCCACCTCTCTGTTTCCTGTTCCTGTGTAAGAAATGTATTCTGATTGGTTGTCAGACTCTCATGGTGCCATGCAGGGGACTACTCTCTAGGCTGTGATGAGTTCTCAGTTGCCTTGTGGTCAGTTGAGTAATATCCCTTCCCCCTACAGCTGCAGTGAGGAGAAGTCTTTATTATGTAAAGTGGGCTAGCCTGGCCATCTTAATGGCCCATTAGCTGGGGATGGGCAGAAAGCTATAGGCAACTATTCTGTCTTTTGAAACATGTTTCTTTTCATATCCAGAGAAATATTCTGCCTTTTCAATATTTCCTAGGATATTTCATTTTTCTGGCAGAGGGCTGGATGATAACTTCCCACAC
>NC_045544.1:6807015-6917015 GCF_009769535.1 Thamnophis elegans
AGAGGCGCTGATACGCTAGCTTCTTTCCATTTCATTCTTAGGGTCCTAACTTTCATAGGATGAGCGTTGGTGGTTTTTACATACTAACATTTGTGATTTGGGGCATGACACGGAAGATAGCTCTGCAGGCAATATTTTCAGAGCAGAGGATGACTGGCCAATGAGAAATTGTGCTTAAAACATAGGTTAGAATCCCCTTCCTCTTTCTCGAAGCTAGAGAATTCAGTAGTTTCCATTTCATCCAGCTGTTTCAAGTTTGGTAGTCTATAATATATATATAATATAAATTATAGGATGGAAAGTCTCACAATTCTCAGTTAACGCAGGGAAACACCGTTCTTGCTATTTTATTTATTTATTTATTTTATTTATTTATTTGTCTTGTATGCCACCCACTCCCGGAGGACTCCGGGCGGCTCACAAAAGACAAGGGAAAGGGGGGAACAAGACAAAGACAACATATTAAAAACAAAACCAACTTGCACAATTTCTATGGAGGTAGATGCTTCTCAGCTCCCCCCAGCCTGCTGGAGCAGCCAGGACTTGGTGGCTTTGTGGAAGGCCGGGAGGGTAGTAAAGATCCGGATCTCAACAGGGAGGTCGTTCCAGAGGGCCGGAGTTGCAACAGAGAAGGCCCTCCCCCGGGGAGTTGCCAGCCGACATTGGCTGGCAGATGGAATCCGGAGGAGACCCAACCTGTGTGATCTAATTGGTCTGAGAGCGGTATGGAAGCTACAGTCCAAGCAAATCTAAATGAGACCAAATTAGAAAAGGCTGCATTAATCTGATGCTGATAAAGCCATCAATTCAAACATTAAACTTTACATATTTTCTTTGTAAAGTCCTTTCCTTTGTATATTTCCTATAACATAGATTGAAACTTCTTTCAGTGTGTTGCTTAGCCTCATGTAATGTTTCTGTTAATACACATCTGAATTATTCAAATATATAGATGTATTCATTTTTTTAATAAAGATTTTTATTAACAAACATGTAAAATAAACACACGCAAAAATTAGACATACACCACATTTATACAATACAATACGAACAGGAACTTCCTGTTCTTTATAATAGCAATCATCAATCGAGACAGCTCACCTTATATTATTTCCCCTTCTGTTGTATTTCATTTGGATTTCACCATTCTTAACCCTCTTATTTTACTCATAACTATCATTTTTTGAGTTTTGTTATATTCCTTCATTGATTTTTGTTTCTTTCCTCTATCCACCTATACCATTTATCCCATATCTGGTAGAATTCTGATTCTTCCTTTCCCTAGATTTCTTTAGTTAGTTTGTGCATTTCGGCACAGTCCATAACCTTTCTTATTATTTTATCTTCGCTTGGAATTAATTTGTTTTTCCATTTCTGGGCAAAGGCAATCCTTGCCGCTGTAAGTATATGTAGTATTAAAAACTGGATTTCTTTTTTGTATTTCACTGACATAATTCCTAATAAAAAAACTTCAGGTTTCCATTCTATTTTAACCCCTGTTATTGCCTCCAGCCAATTTTGGATCATTTTCCAAAAATTTTTTGCCTCCTCACACGTCCACTGTAAATGGTAATATGTTCCATGTATTGATTCGCATTTCCAGCATTTTGGGGAGGTATTTGTTGAAATTTTAGCTAACCTTGTTGGTGGCAGGTGCCATCTGTAAAACATTTTGTACTGATTTTCCTTGTATGGAACTGATAGTGTCATTTTAAAATTTATTCCCCAATTTTTTTTCCATTTGTTTAATTCAATATTATAGATGTATTCAAATGGGCAGAACAAGAAGCAATGGGTGGAAATTAATCAAGGAGAGAAGCAACTTAGAACTAAAGAGAACTTTCCTGACAGAACAATTAACCAGTGGGACAATTTGCCTCCAGAAGTTGTGAATGTTCCAACACTGGAAGTTTTTAAGAAGAGATTGGATAACCACTTGTCTGAAGTGGTGTAGGGTTTCCTGCCTGAGCAGGGGGTTGGACTAGAAGACCTCCAAGGTCCCTTCCAACTTTGTTATTCCATTTCTATTTCTGTATCAGATGTTTGCTTATTTTCATATTTCTGACCTTGAGTTCCTTAGAAAGAGGCATAGCTTATTCCTATTTTTCTGTTCTCTTGTACTACAAGGCAATAAAGCTGGCAGCAATAGCAATAGCAGTTCGACTTGTATACCGCTTCATAGGGCTTTCAGCCCTCTCTAAGTGGTTTACAGAGTCAGCATATCGTCCCCAACAACAATCCGGGTCCTCATTTTACCCACCTCGGAAGGATGGAAGGCTGAGTCAACCCTGAGCCGGTGAGATTTGAACAGCCGAACTGCAGAACTGCAATCAGCTGAAGTAGCCTGCAGTGCTGCATTTAACCACTGCGCCACCTCGGCTCTTATGGGATGGGAGACAACAGATTCACTTAACAACCACACGATTCCCTTAACAACTGCAGTGACTTGCTTAACAACCATAGCAAAAAAAGGTTATAAAATGGTGTGTCATTCACTTAACAAGTATCTTGTTTAGCAATGGAAATTTTGGGCTCAAATTGCCTGTACTTGGTTTAATGTGTAATGGCTGTGAAAGGTCTTCATATCTCAAAACCGTTGGCCCAATTAATAATAAAATGTGGATCTTTTTTTAAACCACAAAATGCCGTCTCTTCATCTCAGTATATATTTTAGCCAAAAGGCTAGGCTAAAACATACGACATATTTTTTTTTTCTGTGCGAGAAATACTGAATATCCATATAAGATGACCTCTATTGGATCAAATCCAGGTTCCTCCCGGGGCAGTTTTCTTAGCTTAACCCCATCTGGAGGTCTGGAGACTTCAACTTTTAGATTTGCTAACTCTGCTGGCTGAGGGGTTTTTGGAAATGCAGTCCCAATACAGTTGAAACAGATGGATAAGAAGTGGCAGCGAACTTTTCTATTTTCGTTGCTTTTTTCTAAGCCGACATCCATCATAAATCCCTTCCCTAATCTTCTAAAACAAACCCATTCCACTCTGCTATTCCTATTGACTGACCCCTGAAATCACATAAGACACATTATACAAATTCTAAAGTCCTGTATTCAGTTTACATGAGTACGGTCCATGTTGGGTGAACTTTCTCTTTGCTTAGTATGAACGCAGATTAAGGCTGGAGAAGACTTAATGCTTAAGATGTATGTCTTCTCTAGATACATAGCAAGATAAACTTGGCCATGGTGGATACTGGTCAGGGCCGGATTTTCCTATAGGCTAACTAGGCTTCAGCCTAGGGCCTCAAGATCAAGAGGGGCCTACATTCAAATTGTTAGCAAAATTAAAATTACACTATTCTAAAAACAGTGAACACTAAAACACTGAACCGAAAATAAGGAGAAATTCTAAGCATATGACTAATAAACAAACATAAAAATGTATTGGTTAAGATCGTTCCAGCACCGCGGCAGTTGGGGAGCCCGCCCACGTTCCCGGCACTGGCGGTCGGGCGAGAGGCGCAGCCACTCCCAGTAGCCGCCCCGTCGACGCGGAGCCCACCAGCGGCCAGGCAGGTGAGGGCGAGGGGGCCGAGCCGGGCAGCTGAGCGTAGCAGGGTAGGCGGCTGGCCTCGCTGCCTTTGCCGCAAAGCAGAGCCACCCTCCATCGGGAGGCCAGCTATATATATTGATATATATTGATATATCACAGTAATGATGTATTTTTTTGTCTCTCATGTAATTTACAAACTTAAAAATGGGAGGTGAAAGGGCCTCATAAGTGGAATAGCCTAGGGCCTCTTTTCATCTAAATCCGGCCCTGATACTGGTCTTCCCCAAATTTATTATCTTTGGTTTTCTATAGGTGGGAAATAATTATGTATGTGCATGCACACACGCACACACATAATTTTACGCTGAACACTGAGAGACATCAGGTTCTTTCTAATAAATTTTTGTCTATTGTATGCTTTTTTTAAAGCAAATTGGAAATGCACGATTTGTATCCGACCAATACCAGAAACAGCGATACAGCCCCAGATCATCGCGTGCAATGGATGCTTCACAGATAGATTCAGGCAGTATGGCCTAAATTCTTCAGCTGGAAATCTTCTGACATACTTATTGCACTGATTCCCAGTCAAGTAGAAATTGCTCTCGTCACTGAAGATGACCTTGGCCCACTGTTCGTTGGTCCACTTGGCATACTTCTTGGCCCACGCACGTCGACGAGAGTGGTGAGCGTCTGTGAGCAAAGGTTTACTTCGAGCCCTGCAGCCTTCGAGCCCTCTGGCAAGCAGTCTACGATGCACTGTGCTTCTGCACACTTTTACACCCATGTTTCACCCCAAATTCTTGTAATCTGAAGTGAGGTGAGCTTCCTGTCAGCCATCAAAATGCGTTGCAGAACCCGATCATGCTGTTTTGTTGACTTTCTTGGTCTTCCAGAGCAGAGCCTGTCATCAACTGAACCAGTTAATTGGTATTTTTCAACCATTCTGCTCACTGTGGTGTGATGGCCTTTCACTCTCTTGGCTATTTCTGTACAGGAGTAACCCTCCTCATGAAGCACAATGATGTGATGCTGCTGTTCAGTACTAGTTTAAGCAAAGGCCTTCATCCTTGCCTGCAGCCAGAGCTAAATTCGAATAGTCACTCATGCCCTCGTCACCTCAAGACTGGATCACTGTAACGCGCTCTACATGGGGCTGCCCTGAAGAGCGTTCGAAGACTATAGCTGGTCCAGAACGCAGCTGCGCGAGGGATATGGGGTGTATCTAGATACACCCATATTACACCTATCCTCTGCGAGCTGCACTGGCTTCCTATTGGTCTCCGGACGCGCTTCAAGGTGCTAGTCATTACTTTTAAAGCCCTTCATGGTTTAGGACCTGGCTACCTGAGAGACCGCCTCCTGCCACTTACCTCCCAACGACCTACAAGATCACACAGGTTGGGCCTCCTCCGGGTGCCGTCAACCGGACAATGCCGACTGGCAACTCCCAGGGGGAGGGCCTTCTCTGTTGCTGCACCAGCCCTGTGGAACAATCTACCTGCAGAGATCCGGACCCTTACCACTCTCCCGGCCTTCCGTAAAGCCACCAAGACTTGGCTGTTCCGGCAGGCCGGGGGCTGTTGATTGATATCCAGCCCCGCTTAGATGGAATGGGTGATGTGAATTTTAATACTGTATTTTTTATTTTTTATTTCTATTTTTAAATTGAAATGTTTCTTGTCTGTTTTGAGCCGCCCAGAGTCCCCTGGGAGTGGGCGGCATACAAATTCTAATAAACTTGAAACTAAATTAAATTTCTCAATGCTTTTCATGCCTATTGATAGTCAGAGAGTATGACAACATTGATTGGCTCATAGATTTAGCCTCTGTGCATTTTGATTGGTCAGCCAAAGCTCGCTGCTGATTGGCTACTTTTGATCCTGACATTCTCGAAAATTCAAGTTGTGTTTGTTTTAGCACATAAACTCGCTCAAAACCTTAAAAAGACTTTGGTTATATTAATAAAAATTATGCATCTCAATCCGACTACAGAAATTTTCATCAAAGTACTAATTTTGCGTGGTTTCGATGAGTGAAAAGTTGATTAAACATAGAAATACAGCTTAAAACTGAAAGTGTGCAGGACTTTTTCACACAGCTGTAACAATTGCAGGGGGATTCAATTCACTTAATAAATGGGGCAAAAAGGTCATAAAATGGAGCAAAACTCACTTAACAACTGTCCCTTTAGAAACAGAAATTGTGGTCGTAGGTCGAGGATAACTTGTAACTACATAAACAGCCAAACTACATATGTATGAAAATGACTAGGGGAGACATAATAGCAGTGTTCTGATATCTCTGGGGCTGCCACAAAGAAGAGGGAGTCAATTTATTCTCCAAAGAACTTGAGGGCAGAACAAAAAGCAATGGGTGGAAACTAATCAAGGAGAGAAGCAACCTAGAACTAAGGGGAAATTTCCTGAAGGTTGGACCAATTAATCAGTAGAACAACTTGCCTGCAGAACTCCACTGGAAGTTTTAAAGAAGATGTTGGATAACCATTTGTCTGAAGTGGTGTAGAGTTTCCTGCCTAAGCAGGGGGTTGGACTAGAAGACCTCCAAGGTCCCTTCCATCTATTCTATTCTATTCTATTCTATTCTATTCTATTCTATTCTATTCTATTCTATTCACTATTTCCTTCAGACTTTTGTGTCTCTGTGCTCGATACTGATTGCTTCTCCCACCCGCTAAAGAGAAACCTGCTATCTTCCCCTTATGTTTTTTTTTCCCCACCAGCTCAGTCAGTTCTGGCTAAAGATTAAAATCTCCTTCTGTGCAGAAACCTTTCAATACTTCTGACTTTTGAACTGATTAGAATTTCATTTCTCACAGTAATCTTTTTTTAAAAAAAAAAAAAAGCCAGTCACCTAAACGTAACAACTATGGATGGAGAGAAAATGGATTGGAAGAAGGAGACATTCATTAGCAAGTAAGTGTATGGGGATTAGAAGACTCTGTCTGGCTCACAAAGCAGAAATGGCATTTAGTATCTGAGTCTCCTTCTAGACAAAATTAGCAAATGCTGCAGTGAAGTTTAAAGCATGCTGGTTGCAAAATTTGAAATTGGTTTCCTGGGGCTCTCTGTAAACTCTTCATTACTTTACTCAATCATGCTTCATTAGCAAGTTAACAGACAGAATACCACTGCACATTGGGAGCTGTTCACACACCAGCCCTTCCGTCTCCTTGAACGTCATTTAAAACTTGAATGTCCCAGCAGATTCGACATGGTGTGTCCGCCGGCATCTCTTCCTCTGGCTTCAGGATGGGTAGCTTGCACATCATGGCCACTCAACCTCCTGAAGATCACCAAATGCTTTTTAGCTTCTTTGGTTAACTGGAGGGTTTAATTCGATAGCAATAGCAATAGCAGTTAGACTTATATACCGCTTCATAGGGCTTTCAGCCCTCTCTAAGCGGTTTACAGAGTCAGCACATTGCCCCCACAGTCTGGGTCCTCATTTCACCCACCTCGGAAGGATGGAAGGCTGAGTCAACCTTGAGCCGGTGAGATTAGAACCACTGAACTGCAGATAAACAGTCAGCTGAAGTGGCCTGCAGTACTGCACTCTAACCACTGCGCCACCTCGGCCCTTCAAAGGGGTTGTGGTGGTTATTGACATACAACCTCTAAAAGCATCCAGAAAGAAAGGAGGATGGGCAAGAGGTAACCACAGACCATTGATGCCTCATGTTAACTTAACCCTGGCAATTTCAATTTTTTCAATTTAATAAAATTTGTATGCGGCCCACTCCCTTGGGACTCTGGGCAGCTTACAGGCAAGATAAAAGAAGCATTTAAAAATTTAAGATAAAAGATACAATTATTAAAATTACACGCCATTCATTCTGTCTAAGTGGGGCTAGGTATTGATCAACAGCCCCAGGCCTGCCGGAACAGCCAGGTCTTGGTGGCTTTACGGAAGGCCGGGAGAGTGGAAAGGGTCCGGATCTCTATGGGTAGATCGTTCCACAGGGCCGGCGCAGCTACAGAGAAGGCCCTCCCCCGGGGGGCCGCCAGCCGGCATTGTCTGGTCAACGGCACCCGGAGGAGGCCCAACCTGTGTGATCTTGTTGGTTGTTGGGAGGTAAGTGGCAGAAGGCGGTCTCTCAGGTAGCCAGGCCCTAAACCATGTAGGGCTTTAAAAGTAACGACTAGCACTAGCAGATGTCAGAGTCAGATCTCCCTCACGCCCAATCATTCGAAAATGATGGGGTAAAATACTTCTGCTATGTGTATGTTTCTCATTCCAACATCTGAATGACTTTTACTGACTCTCGTTCAGTTATATTTTTCTTGTTTCATGCTAGCAACACAGGATGAATGTTCATGCCCAACAAATAAACTGGTCTTTTTCCATGTCCAATTCAAGGTGATGGTTGTGAGCCTACATGGCATGGGGCCAGAGAAACATCTTCATCCCATTGTCCCAGTTGGTCAGGCAGGGAATATTGTAGCCAAAGAATCAAACTAACGGGCTCCAGGAGGGAGAACATCTCTGCTGTGGCCCCTCTAGAAAGCTCTACCCCTGGAGGTGAGGCAGGGCCTGCTCTTCTGGCTTTCTGGAATACTGTGAAAGCATGGCTCTGCAGCTTTACATGGGGCCCATAGAGGGCTATGAAGCCAAGGGGTGGGTTAGCACCCTGAAAGCCCTTCCTCTGCCTCTTAATCAATTTTTAACATTCCTTGCCTCTCTTAATTTTACTTACTGTTTTCATGTTTCTCATATTTTATTGTACATTGACCAGAGGCCAATGTACAGGAAACTCCTGTGAAGGAGTTTTTCAATAGGATATGCTTATATCTTGGGCTCAATTGGCAAAAGAAAGTGCAACATATTGGTTGAAAATATGCAGGAATGGCCTTCATTATGCAGTGGATAGACAATGGCTAGAATGATGATACTTATATATCTTACACTATATTATATTTTATTTATTTGGCCAAGTGTGGTTAGGCCCACAAGGATAAAAAATAAAATAAAATAAATAGTTCCCTCTCCTGCTCTAATGTATTGATTTGATTTGAATGTGAATGTGGATGGCAATAGCAATGGCACTTAGACTTATCTACTGCTTCATAGTGCTTAAAGCCCTTTCTAAGTGGTTTACAGAGTCAGAATGTTGCCCCCGACAATCTCGAACTGCTGGCATTTGGCAGAATTAGCTTGCAATACTGCATAATTGAGTAAGGAATTGTGGTAAGTGATTAGAAAGGGAATGAGCAAACTCAGTGTCTTTTAAAAGGCTCTTCCGCAGCTGAGACCATGATAGCCCGGTTTGTCTCCTTGTCACTATCTTGGGGTCTCCTCACAAGGTTCAGTAATCTGGAGCACAAGGTGGCGCAGTGGTTAGAGTGCTGTACTGCAGCCACTTCAGCTGACTGTTATCTGCAATTCGGCGGTTCAAATCTCACCGGCTCAGGGTTGACTCAGCCTTCCATCCTTCCGAGGTGGGTGAAATGAGGACCCAGACTGTGGAGATGATATGCTGACTCTGTAAACCGCTTAGAGAGGGCTGAAAGCCCTATGAAGCGGTATATAAGTCTAACTGCTATTGCTATTGCTAATTTGCCTTCCTCCCCTTATCCAGAGAGGTCCCATGGGACCAGTCTACTATCTACTCCTTCAGTCTTAGCCATGTTCGTCATCTCTGCTCACTCAGAGATGTCTTCGCTTGCCATTTTCTTCACCCAGAGAATCAACAAGTTCTGATTTTGTCTGATGCAGAAATACCAGAACGTAGATTTTGCAGAATTACTGGGAATTACGAAAAGGGCTTTAAGACAAAGAAAACAACTAAAGCAGAAATACAATAGACAAATCTTAAAGTTGACCTGGATAAAGACTTTTTATTGGGGGATCCAATCTGGGTCAGTCACTGGGACCAGAGTTTGTGCCTTCCGAGTTTTTGGACTTGTGCTGGAGCCCATCTTCAGGGAAATTCTCTGGGACTGAAATGTTAATGATTCATGGATTTACATATAGATAAAGGATGGGTTATGGAAAGAAGAGATACTTGCATGTAAAGTTATAGGGGTTGAAAAAATGATTAAGTTTGTAGTTGTGATGAAAAGTGGAAAGTTCTTTAAATATTTCTTTTTTTCTTACTTTCTCTTCTTTTAGAGTTTAGTCTGTTTTTCTTTTTTACGACTGTTATTAAAACTTTCAGTAAAATTATCAAGAAAAAAATACAGTAGAAGCTGTTGTGTTCTTGCCTGGATAACCTGTTAAGAAAATAGTTGTTCAAAAAATCTGTAACAGAAGCTCATAGAGACCCAGCTGGTCTCAATAAGGCCGATACACAGAGATGGATGAGTCTCTACAAATGTAATTTTCAAACTGAAAAATATTTACTTATCAACATGTCTAAGTATCTTAGGAGGCTATCTCCCCATGCCAGATCTGAACAACTAGGCACAGTAAAATATAGAAGATATAATAGAGTTGCTTATCATGAATGCACATGTACTGTATCTGTGGTACACCAGAGATTGAGGATATAGAACATATATTATTTCAGTGTCAGTTGTATACCACAGAAAGAGATCATTATCTTGGACAGTATATAAGATGAATGGTTCATCAGGACCTACATCTCTGAACAATATATTTTATATGTGGTCAGAGCTGAATTTTCACATATAAAATGGCCTTTAAAACAAAACAAAACAGTGCAATTGATATCCACACATACAGATTTGATGGAGTAAATTATAAGTGTGATAAGGTTCCATGATTTTATTTTAGTTATACTTTTATGAATGATTTTATTTATCTTTTGCATTTTGATATGGCCTTATGGTTAATCAATAAAGTGCTATTGAGATCAGTACAAATCAGTCGCATAGATGTTTGTTACAAATATTCATTTTGGGAATATTGGTACATTGTTGAAAATACTGTTTTTGTGATTAAAGTGTTGGACTAGAATATGAAGGTCTCGGTTTCAAATTCTTGAAGAAATAAAAAGAAAAAAAGAAAATAAAAAATTAAAAAAAATCCCTGCTATTGGTATAAGCAAGCTATCCATGTAATATATTCTCCTGTGAAATTATATAATTTCAATAGGAACATTACAAGTTTGGTCAATTTACTTATAGTAGGGAGAAATAAATAAAATTACAAATAAAACAATAAATAACTAAAATTACACATAGAACAAAAATTGGCATATGCAACTTTAAATAGTTCTCTGTTGTGGCCCGGCAGGTGCCGTTAGAGCTGCCGCCAGACTCCAACAGCGAGGGGTCTTATGAGTCGGCTCTGGAGGAGGTAGAGGACCCTGGATAGGGTGCCTACTCTGAGCAGGGTGAAGAGAGATTGGTTGGTCACCAGAAGGCACTGGAGCCTTGGATCAGAGGGAGTGATCAGGAAAACACTTATGAGTTGTTTCGGGATGCACGCCGTTGAAGGGCTACTCGGCGGCAGGAACTACTGCGTAATTATAGGAGATGATTACGCTCAGTTGATGCTTATTAAGATCCTCTCCTGATTATAAAGAGACTGCTTGTGTCACGCCCTTTTGCAGAAGTCAACGTTCACGTTAAGGACTAACCAGAAACAAACTTGGCAGGCTGGATTGCTGCCAGAGTTTGTGTGCATTGCTGCCAAGCTTTGTAGGACTTGCTGCCAGAGTGCTTATCTCTTTGTTTATGTGGTTTGCAGCCAACAAGAGTCTTGACTGATTAAAAGAAACCTTCTCAATTACTTTGGTTTCGGCTTTCGTTCCTGGAAGGAGGAGGGGAGTCAGAACAGTTCTCCAACTGGGACTCTAGGCAATACAGTTCTTATTCAGCTTTAGAAAGAGAAGTTGATTTTTTGGACCATTGTATGCTCCTACTTCATATAATTATTAGTAAATTCCACGAACAGTAAAATACAAACCAAGAAATCAATACCTTACCTAAAACACTGATCAGTTGTTTTAAAGTGTCCACATGTATTAAGGGTCTTACAATTCTGCTTATAAGGCCAAAATGCTGCATAATAGAGCACAGCTGGGAGAAAGAACAATTGAAAAAGGGAAAAAAAGAGGAACCAAGGATTAGGCTGCAATTTTATAAATAAAGCTGGCATTGGAATTTGTCACAGGACATCAAGGCAGGACATAGTGCAGGTAGTCCTTGATTTACACTGATTTCATTCAGTGACCATTCAAAGTTATAATGGCACTGGAAAAAGTGACTTATGATTGTTTTCCCACTTAATCATTGCAACATTCCCATCAGAGGTGGGTTCCTCCCAGTTCGCACCTATTCGGTAGAACTGGTTCATCAAATCTACCGAACCGGTTAGAAGAGGTTCCACCAGTGGACCCGGAAAGCAGGCCACACCTACAGAAGAGGCTCCATAATTTTTTGAAACCCACCCCTGGTCCTTGGATATGATTATTCTACACTATCATGCTCCTATTTATAAAACTCAGTGCCTCTGTGAAAGGTAAGGATGACTACTGCGTTTGTGGTGCAATCAGAACATTGCGTGTGTTGAAGTTGTTTTAACGCAAACCAAAGATGCCTTTTAAAAAACAAGTTGACATCCTATTCTTATGCATGCCAGTGCTGTGTGTGAGGTAATTTAAGGTGGTTCTGACAAGTGTCATTGGCATCTTCATATCTGGTCACATGGGCGGCAAGCCACTCCCATCCGGTCACATGGGCGGCAAGCCACTCCCACAAAGGAGGCCACACCCACAGAGTAGGTTCGAACAATTTTTGAAACCCACCACTGATTCCCATGAATCAGTGATTCATGATCAAATTTCAGACGCTTGGCAACTAGCATGATCAAAATTCAGACGCTTGGCAACTAGCTCATATTTAGGATGGTTTCAGTGTCCCACTGTCCCATGGTCATGTGATCATTGTTTGCAAATTTCTGACAAACAAAATCAACGGGCAAACCAAAGGCCCTTAACAATTGTGCTACCAACGTCAAACCTGCAGTGATTCACTTAATAACTTTGGCAAGAAAGGTTGTAAAATGGCACAACATTCACTTAACTATCTCACTTAGCAACAGAAGTTTCAGGCTCAATTGTGGTCGCAAGTTGAAGACTACTTCTCAGAGGGACAACACAAGGCTGGGGAGCAGGTGAGATACAGAAAGAGTTAGAAGAGATTTCTAGCTATCGAAGAGCTAAAGACAGCTGTTGAGCATAGAGTAGGGCAGTGCAAATTCCAGATGTTTTGGATTGGATTTGGATTGGATTTATTTCATTTATATGCCGCCCTTTTCCCTGAAGGGGACTCAGGGCGGCTCACAATTCGATCAGGGAAGGGGGTACAGACAGGGGATAAAAAGACGAACATAAATACACAATTTAAAAACACACAACAACCATACCATTTGAGGGGGGGGGGCAAAAGGTCTTTAGCCCCAGGCCTGTCGGAAGAGCCAGGTTTTAAGGGCTTTGCGGAAGGCCTGGAGGGTGGTGAGGGTTCGAATCTCCATGGGGAGCTCGTTCCAGAGGGTCGGAGCAGCCACAGAGAAGGCTCTCCTCCGGGTAGTCGCCAGTCGACACTGGCCGGCGGATGGAATTCGGAGGAGGCCTAATCTGTGGGATATGATCGGTCTATTGGAGGCAATTGGCATATGGAATTTTGGAATATGCCAGCAATGTGGACATACCTGTTCTTTCCAAACCATTCCTTTAGCTGCATCATTTTTTGCAAGAGTCACATGGGGTGTTTTGGGGAGTTGTTCCCAGTTTCCACCCCATGAATAGAAAAAAAGAAAGTCAGGGCAGCATTAATAGTTCCAAAAGAATTGTAACTTTTTCCCCCAACGCTTTTCCAAGCCTTTCTTTCAAAACATTTACCTCTCCCCCCCCCTGAAGAGTTTCACAAAAGTCTGATTGGAGACCAGCAGCTTGCTACTCCAACTCAGTAATGTCCAGGGTGAAGAGAAATCTTCTGCTCAGCAAGGGCTCTTTTGATTGTTGTCATTGTTGGATAGCAATTTTAGGCTTTTCCGCAGCCACATCTCTTTCTGTGTAACTTAAGGAGTGCGTGATGAGAGGAAGACCAGAGAAACTCACAGAAGGCAAAAGAAATAAGCACTGGAGTTAAATTTCAAAGCTTGTTCCCGGGAGGACTACCGTAGAATAAGAGTTCGTGGACAAAAGCTGTACAGATGGTGGAGAAAAATAACCTTGCTAATTGCAAGTGATTGCTTTCAGATTTAAAAATAAAATGATGACATCATGCAAATATTTACTTATGGAATAATACAGGCAGTCCTCGACTTATAACAGTTTGCTAAGTGACCAGTGGTGGGTTTCAAAAATTGTTCGAACCTACTCTGTGGGTGTGGCCTCCTTTGTGGGAGTGGCTTGCCGCCCATGTGACCGGATGGGAGTGGCTTGCCGCCCATGTGACCGGATATGAAGATGCCGATGACACTTGTCAGAACCACCTTAAATTACCTCACACACAGCACTGGCATGCATAAGAATATGATGTAAACTTGTTTTTTAAAAGGCATCTTTGGTTTGCGTTAAAACAACTTCAACACACGCAATGTTCTGATTGCACCACAAACGCAGTAGTCATCCTTACCTTTCACAGAGGCACTGAGTTTTATAAATATGAGCATGATAGTGTAGAATAATCATATCCAAGGACCAGTGGTGGGTTTCAAAAAATTTTGGAACCTCTTCTGTAGGTGCGGCCTGCTTTCCGGGTCCACTGGTAGAACCTCTTCTAACCGGTTCGGTAGATTTGACAAACCGGTTCTACCGAATAGGTGCGAACCGGTAGGAACCCACCTCTCTTAGTGACCATTCAAAGTTACACAGCACTGAAAAAAGTGACTTGTGACACTTTTTCACACTTATGACCATTGCATAATGGTGTGATTTGCATTCGGATGCATGACAACTGACTTATATTTACGACGGTCGCAGTGTCATTGGGTCGCGTGACCCCCTTTTGCAACCTTCTGACAAGCAAAGGGTAGTCCGATTCACTTAACAACCATGGTACTAACTTAACAACTGCAGTGATTCACCTAATAACTGTAGCAAGAAATGGGGCATAAAATGGGGCAAAACTCGCTTAGCAACATAATTTTGGGGCTCAGTTGTGGCCGTAAATTAAGGACTACCTGTAATCATGAGGAAGAAAGACAGCTCCTTCAAATATGTCTGTGTACTTTAAAGGAAGCCTTTTTTAAAAAAAAGAGAATGTTATACATTCTGTGACATTTAAAGAAAAATATGCTTAATGTTTTGACCTGCTTTAATCCTGGCTTAGTCGGTCTTTCGGCTAATACCAGCCCAGATTAATCAGGGCCAATGCAGACATTCTTGGCTGCAGATCTGAAGCTGAGGTTGATAAGTGATTCCTTTAACTGCCCGCAATGTAGAGTTGGTATGTAATTTATTTCTGTGGGAAATGGTTCTGCTGTGCAGCTGAAAGATATTAAATCCACCGTCAGAAAAAGAAAGGTGTTAACAGTTATTCAGGGAACAACGGATGGTTTAGCCCTGTTATTCCATTTCCTTTTCATCACAGCATCCGTGGCAGCCTGCCCTCATAATCAAGCCTCATTATAAATATGAAGAACCTTAAATTGCTCTTAAACGCTAAAATTTCAACAGGTGACACTTAATTTTTCCGAATCAGAGAGAGTGGCGTGGAGAGATGCAGGTAACACCATATAGCGTCAATATACATTAAACCTATTCATCTGATAAATTATTTTAATTGTAGAATATGGAACAATTTCCTTTAAAATCCTTACGGATGACACCTTTCATTGGATATCTCAGAATGTAATTGCAATACAAGTTTTAAAAATCAGTTTATTAAAAATGATTGCCCATCAGATTCTTTGAAGGCAATCTTTGACTATGGAAATGTTGAATGCAAAATGATGGTGTCAGGCCTGGAGTCATAATCCTTTCAGGATCTTTGGCCTGCCACACTCACTATTATTTTACTATGCTGTTTCATTAGTGGGGTAATTGGGAGGGGGAATAGTAAGGAGTAGAATGTGTTGTTATCAATATAAAACTTTCCTTTCTAGAAGCCCAAGGTCATTCTTTGTCTCTGCGCCTCTGCACCTGACTGGAACTAGATGGGTGGAAATGCCAGTGTGGCAGTGGAAGATTGGACCATGTGATGGACTTGTAGGCTTGGGGCAAGAACTTTCAATTGGATGGGAACCCCAGGAAGTTTTCAGATTCGGGTTTCCGCAGATGTGCCAACATGTCTCTCTTATTAAATTGGAAGTTTGAGGAAAGTTCTGCCTTAGACTCTGATTTAATTTTGGATGATATTTGGAACGCTGACGCAAGTTTTAAAAATCAACTTATTAAAATGATTGCCCATCAGATTCTTTTAAGGCAATCTTTGACTATGGAAATGTTGAATGCAAAATGATGGAATATCTCAGTTTCTGAGATTTCAACTGTTGTTATGCTATGGCTTGCTCAACAATGATCTATTTATTACTTTGTATTTATTTCAGTGGTGGGATTCAAATAATTTAACAAACAGTTCTCTGCCCTAATGATTTCTTCCAACAACTAGTTCACTAAACTGCTCAGAAAGTTAACAACTGGTTCTCCCGAAGTGGTGCGAACTGGTTTATTTCCATTTAAAGATTTCAGTCTTCCCCAGTATAATTTATATTGTAGTACACCTAAATATATTTTTTCCTTGGGAATAAGCCCCACTAATCCTTAGCTTCTGTTGTCTGAGTGGATGTGAGATCTTTGAATGTTCACATTTGGAGGAGTTAGAATAAAAGAGTTAGCATGAGGTCTCTGACAAAAGTCTTTCTAAAATTGTGAGCAATTACTTTTGGCTTACACAAAAACCTCGGAATGGCTCAGGGCTCTTTTCCCCAGGAGTAGTTTATAGAGTCATCCAACCATTGTTTTGCTGATATAACATAATGAGGACAGATTTTATAGTGCTTCCAGAAAATAATTTAAGTTACTACTGAGGCAATAGCCTGAGAAAGGAGGAAATGTATTGGCAAAATGATAGGCTGTGAAATTAGATCTCAGGAGGCTTGAAGTCCAGGCTGAAGACAGACATTCAAACTATATATGTAGGGTGAATTTAGATAACCTGAAGCCCAAATGAACTCCATTGAAAACTTCTGCATTTCTAGGAATTCTCCTACAGGCCCAGGTGGGTTAATATCCTTAAAACAAAAAGCATGGACAGGAAAATGTGGATGGAGTTAGTTATGCCTAATTTTTGCATTTTATTGTTTTATTTAGTTTTATTAATAGTTTTATTAAACTTACATAGTTCTTTTACAGTTGAGATGGAATAGTGTAGAATTCCCAGATCTGAGTTTGAAAACCTGGACAACCACTTGATGGCAGTCCCTAGAAAACTGTAACTGCAAAATTTTGACGTCAGCGTTCCAAGTATCATGCAGAATTAAATCAGAGTCCAAGGCAAAACGATCCTTAAAGTTCCAATTTAATAAGTCAGACATCTTGGCACATCTGTGGAATCCCAATTCTGGACGTTATCTAGGATTCCCACCCAGTTGAAAGTTCACGATCTTGTCCCCACACCCACAAATCCATCACATGGTCCAATCTTCTTCTTCCACGCTCTCCACCCAGCTGGTTCCGGTCAGTTGCAGAGGTGCGGAGACAAAAGATGAGCTTGGGCTTCTAGAAAAGAATGACAACAACACATTCCACAATTCTACTCCTTTCTATTCCCCACTCCCAACTACTACACTAATGAAACAGCATAATGAAATAAGAGAGAGTGTGGCGGGCCAAAGAAGGGATATAACCGCAGGCCTGACATTTGTATACAATATATTTTTGCAGATCAGTACATTAAGCAGACCTGTACATTAGTACAATTTGCAAACATGTAAATTGGGTTCTGTCATAGAAAAAGTGGTGTTAGGGTACACTAAGGTCTTTCCTAAAGTTTGCTACTGTCATTTTGTGTACCAAACAAATCTGGAAATTCAGCAACTTGTACATTATTTTGTAAACTTCAACTGGCCTAATAAAGGTATTGTGTGCACACACTTTTTAAAATGTTTTTTTGTTAGACAAAATAGGGGCCTTTGGTTTTCAGTGTTTTCAGTTGCAACAGGATGGCTTGGAATTTTATTTATTTCACTATTTTTAGCTTTCTTCATCTGGGTTATAATCGACACAGCTGGTCAAATAAAAATTAAAACAATAAAACAAAGCACCAAGCCAATTATAAATGTAGCAAGGCAAATCCACAAAGATTAAAAGCTGTTGGAACAAAACAGGTGGAATCCAATTAAGTCCTTTTGATGGAAGGAGAACTTGCTTCAATCTTTCAATCATATTAATGGCTTGGTAGGTGAAAGAAAATAATCTCCCACCAAACTTTTTTTAAAAAAAATTAGTCAAGAACTTGAGGCTGTGAATAGAAACTGCAGTGCTTCTAAGGTGGCAGGCTGAACCAAAGTAGGCCTCAAGCCTGAACCAAACTAGGGTTTCATGATATTAAGCTTTAACTCTTCATATAGAAATTGCAAGGTTTGCTTTTAGGACACGGGTTAGAAGGAAGTCTGCACATGAAATATGCTGAAGCAAAGCATCTATTTTAGCCTATTTGCTGGCTTGGCTGTTTATCTGTTTGGTAGACACATATTGTTAGTTCCTCAAAATACAAGCTATGTATAACCGTTGGCTGACCTATGTATTATGACATCCTGTAGACATAATATTGCTGTAACTCAAGGGCAAATCTTGAGGGGTGTTTCCAAAAATTAACAGATGGCTTAAGCTGAAAGCGATAAACTATATAAGGAATTTCCTGACTTTCACTCGTGGTTCAGGCCATTTATTCTGAACCTGCGCAAATAAACATTTCCTTCTCTGAAGAGCTGGCTTGTCTACAACACTTCGGTAGATTTGACGAACCGGTTCTACCGAATAGGTGCGAACTGGTAGGAACCCACCTCTGATTCATACTGAATTCAAACCCTCTTTTGCAATTCATATTGAACAGGCAGAGGTCGCTCGGAGCAGATGGCTTCTGAAATTTGACGTCAAATCTAGTTCTAGATTGCAGCAAAATGAGTCTAAAGTCCTAGACTTAGAGGTATCTAGCTTAATCAGGCCACAGCATTGTTCAACCCAATTAGATTTAGATTTAGATTACTTTATTTGTATGCCGCCCTTTTCCCTGAGGGGACTCAGGGCGGCTCACAATTCAAGGGAAGGGAAGGACAAACAAGTTACAAACATGAAGACAATACATCGTTAAAAAACGCAACAGTCATACTATTCGAGTGGGGTTGAAGTCTTTAGCCCCAGGCCTGTCGGGACAGCCAGGTTTTAAGGGCTACGCGGAAGGTCTGGAGGGTGGTGAGGGTACGAATCTCCACGGGGAGTTCATTCCAAAGGGTCGGAGCAGCCACCGAGAGGGCTCTCCTCCGGGTAGTTGCCAGTCGACATTGACCGGCAACATTTCTGTCTGAATTCTTGGCATATTTGGAAATCTTTATTGTATGCCACTTTTGTATTTTTGTATTTGAATATATATAATTTGATGCCACCTGTTCAGTGTAATGAAATGATTTCATTTATCTGAATTTCCACTTTGGTGTTCTGAAATTCTATTTTCATGAAGTTAAAACTTTTTATCTGTTTATTTAGTTACATCCAGTGTGCTATTGCAAATGTCACAGTTAAGATACTTTGATTAAATGTGGTAGAGCTAAGATTCAAATGAGAGCCTTTCTCTTAGATTCAGATATTCAAGCAGCAGAAAGTGCTACACTTATATTGAAATAGATTTCAGTATTGCTGAAAATAACTGGCAATTTAATTACTCCATAGCGTGAAATCTACAACACCGTGGTCTTCTGGATTAGTGTTTCATGTCAATTATCATACCAGACAATTTTCATGTTTTCTGGTAGACGAATTTATCTTGGTTTGAATTAAAGAACTGAGGTGGAATATTAAGCATACCAAGTTACTACTAAGTAACTATTAAGTTACTTTTCAGAAGCTTCATCGTTACAGAAAAAGCTAATATTGTACCACTAAAATCTGGCAAAATTTGTAAGGAAGTTGAATGAAAATATTTTGGCACACACATATATTTTAAAAGCTCATGGCGGGAATTAGATTTTTTTTAAAAAAAAAACATTGCCTTTTATAACTGTTGGGAGGAACAATCTTTTGTTGAATTCCCATAAGAAATCTCTCAGTCAACTAATCCCACAGAATTTTTATTGGAGGAAAAATCTGAGGTAGGAAGATTAGAGCTGCTATGTTGTATAAATAACGTAGAGTTATAGGCATACATTAGAGATATATAGGTAAAGAGAGAGGGAAGGTTGTAACATCCCAGTAATGACAGATAGGGGGAGATATAATGAGAGATGTGGGATCAAACATCTAGGGGGAATGGCCCACAGGTATGTTGCTTCTGTGGCATCAGTGGTGGGATTCAGCCAGTTCGCACCTATTCGGGAGAACCGTTGGTAACTTTCTAAGCAATTTGGAGAAGCGGTTGTTGGAAGAAATCTCCTTTTGTTTTTTTCCACTTTACAGTTCAAGCCATGATTTGTCATAATTGTGATGATTATGGCCTACAGCTCATGAAAACCCCAAATCCACCATCTCAGAAAATTAGAATATTACATGCAATCAATAAAACAAGGATTGTACATAGAACAATATCGGACCTCTGAAAAGTATAAGCATGCATATGTACTCAGTACTTGGTTTGGGCCCCTTTTGCAGCAATTACTGCCTCAATGCAGCATGGCATGGAAGCTATCAGCCTGTGGCACTGCTGAGGTGTTATGGAAGACCAGGATGCTTCAATAGCGGCCTTCAGCTCTTCTGCATTGTTCGGTCTCATGTCTCTCATCTTTCATTTGGCAATGCCCCATAGATTCTCTATGGGGTTCAGGTCAGGCGAGTTTGCTGGCCAATCAAGCACAGTAATCCCATGGTCATTGAACCAGGTTTTGGTGCTTTTGGCAGTGTGGGCAGGTGCCAACTCCTGCTGGAAAATGAAGTCAGCATCCCCATAAAGCTCATCTGCAGAAGGAAGCATGAAGTGCTCCAAAATCTCCTGGTAGATGGCTGCGTTGACTTTGGACTTAATGAAGCACAGTGGACCAACACCAGCAGATGACATGGCTCCCCAAATCAATACAGACTTTGGAAACTTCACACTGGACTTCAAGCATCTTGCAGTGTGTGCCTCTCCATTCTTTCTTCATACTCTGGGTCCTTGGTTTCCAAATGAGATGGAAATGTTGGTCTCATCAGAAAAGAGGATTTTGGACCACTGAGCAACAGACCAGGTCTGTTTTTCTTTAGCCCAGGTAAGACACTTCTGACGATGTTTGTTGTTAAGGAGCGGCTTGACAAGAGGAATACGGCATTTGAAGCCCATGTCCAGGATCCGTCTGTGTGTGGTGGCTCTTGATGCACTGACTCCAGCCTCAGTCCACTCCTTGTGAAAGTCCCCAACACTTTGGAATGGCCTTTTCCTGACAATCCTCTCCAGGCTGCGGTCATCCCTGCTGCTTGTGCATCTTTTTCTTCCACACTTTTCCCTTCCACATAACTTTCCATTAATGTGCTTTGATACAGCACTTTGGGAACATCCAACTTCTTTTGCAATTACCTTTTGAGGCTTTCCCTCCTTATGGAGGACGTCAATGATGGTTTTCTGCACAACTGTCAGGTCAGCAGTCTTTCCCATGATTGTGATTCCTACCGAACCAGACTGAAAGACCATTTCCAGGCTCAGGAACCCTTTGCAGGTGTTATTAATTAGCTGATTAGAGTGGGACACTTTGAGCCTAGAATATTGCACCTTTTCACAATATTCTAATTTTCTGAGATTGTGGATTTGGAGTTTTCATGAGCTGTAAGACATAATAATCACAATTATGACAAATCATGGTTTGCACTATCTTGCTTTGCATGTAATGAGTGTATCTCATATATTAGTTTCACCTTTTAAGTTGCTTTACTGAAATAAATGAATGTTTGCACGATATTCTAATTTTTTGAGTTTCACCTGTATATTATTTAATACAAAGTATGTATACTTAGGTACGACAGCATGATGTGTCAACCCAGCTGTGTGAACCATGGTTTTATACCTTAAATGAACATGTGAAACAGACTGGCTTGTTTGGCAAACCATAGGTTAGACCAGTGGTTCCCAAACATGGCAACTTTAAGACTTGTGGACTTTAACTCCCAGAATTCTCCAGCCAGCTCTGCTGGCTGGAGAATTCTGGGAGTTGAAGTCCACAAGTCTTAAGGTTGCCAAGTTTGGGAACCACTGGGTTAGACTATGGCTGAGAGAGATGTATGTATTAACTCTGACATCTTAACTTGATTTGTGACTTACTTATTTTTCTGCTGAAGGAGCCTCACAATCTCCAAATATTTCTTATTTCTGTACAAGTATCATTGCACTCTGAAGAATACTAATATCTCCTTTCCCTGCTTTTCCCATGTTTGCAATCTCGGTGACTCATTAAACATTGGCTTCTGACAGAATGTTGTATCTCACAGAAGGCCTAGTGTGGTACCATGCTGTTTTGTGGGTGACAAAACCGCTGACTTCGGCACTTCTTCAATTGAAAACTTCAAATTATGTTCAGTGTGCCCAGGATTCATCCCATTTTAACTAGAATGTGAGAAGAGCCAAGTGCTTATTCATTTAAAATGAAAAAAACCCTGTTGTTCCACGGTACAAGCTCAATCATAATTCTTATTATGAACAACGCATTCAGAATTGCAGCAGCTGCAAAGAAATGTTCTGGAGGGAAGGATACCTATTGTGATGATAATGCAGTGCCATAAACTTTGTCATTCTACTAAAATTAGAGGTTAGTCAGAATCCCACGGCTGTGTGGCTGCTTGTGTATAATTCTCATATCCTTGTCCTTATTAAAAGGAATGGTTTCTGCATTGTTACTTTTAAACAGAATATAAATGTAAGTTTATAATGGAGAATAATGGTTACTAAGGGTGTGTTGGCCCACACAAAGCTTCACAGCCTCAGAAGGAAGATCCATTTCATCTCAAAGGATCCATGACTTATTCATAATAGAATGAATTAGCAGACCCCACTGAGAAGTATTTTATGGCTTAATATGTGATATATTATCTCAAAAGACTGGAAAATATTGATCACTGTCTTACCATGAATCAGACCATTGGTTCATTCAGATTGGCACAGGCAAACAGCTACCTTCCATTTATTTTAAGCTTCAATTTTCCTTGTGCAAAGTTTGGACAATAGCTTAGGGAATTGGCCAGGACATCTGCAAAGCACCAGAACGCCTACTTCATTTATATTAAAGAGTAAGCTGTCTGTCTGTCATTATCAAAAGAATGGATAAAATCCCCAAACATAAACCATCAACATTGGAAGGAGCTGGCTTAGCTCATGGGCTTCATAGAAATGTGTTCTGACCCCCCTCGTTCCACACCAAAGCACACTCCGAGCCAAAGATAAGTTACGGCATTTAATTAACAGACAGGTCCTTGGCAGCAAACCAGCACAGACAAGCTTGGGCAGTAATAAACACAGATAAGGCTTGGCAGCAATCCAGCCTGCCAAGCTCATAACAATGTTCTCCAACATTTGATCCTGTGTTGACTTCTGCAAAGAGGGGCCGTGTGCACAAGTAGTCTTTTTATAGTCTGGAGAGGAGCCTAATGACCACCAGCTGAGTGCAATTATTGCCTGTAACTGCGCAACTGTTCCTGACGCCAATTAGCTCTTCGATGCCGTGCATCCAGGAACAACTCACTACTGGCGTCCGGCTCACTCTCCCTTGTCTCCTCCCCACTGGTCCAAGGCTCAGGTGCCTCCTGGTGGCCAACCAGCCTCTCTGCACCCTGCTCGGAGTCGGAACCCTGTCCAAGGTCCTCCACATCCTCCAGAGCTGATTCATAGGGTCCCTCGCTGTCAGAGTCTGGTGGCAGCTCCAACAGCTCCTGCTGGGCCACAACAGAAATGTATGACCCAGAGACACGAAAGAAGAAATATTAAAAAAGAAAGCTTGAGAAAAGTACAGAAACCTATGAGAAAAATAATGTTTTTATTGTGAACTTCTCTTTTAAATACTATGGTAAGTAAGTGCAATGACATTTGTAGATATTGTCCTTCCAGATCCCACGAAGAGACTAAAGATGTAGCAAGAACTAGTTAGTAAAGGCCGGGATATACCATGATTGATGCACAGTACATCAATCTGTTTGAAGACTATAACTGAGCTCAGAAATGAGGAATAGCAATAGCAATAGCAGATAGACTTATATACCGCTTCATAGGGCTTTCGGCCCTCTCTAAGCGGTTTACAGAGTCAGCACATCGCCCCCACAGTCTGGGTTCTCATTTCTCCCACCTCGGAAGGATGGAAGGCTGAGTCAACCTTGAGCCGGTGAGATTTGAACCGACGAACTGCAGCCAATAGTCAGCTGAAGTGGCCTGCAGTACTGCACCCTAATCACTGCGCCCTCTTGGCTCTTAGTAACCAAACTTAGTAGTGAGGAGCTCCGAAATGAGGAATGAGGAAATGAGCTCAGAAATAAGGAACACCTTGTAAGGAAAGTGACAGAATTTGAAATTCTCACAAAGAATCAAGACTATCTATTATGGCACATGTTTTATTTTCATTTTTTACATTTTTTTTTTTCAATCTCACCTTTATCATTACTATAAATAACTCAAGGTGGTGAACATACCTAATACTCCTTCCACATCCTGTTTTCCTCACAACAACAACCTGTGAGGTGGGTTGGGTTGAGAAGGCCCAAAGTGACTGGCCCAAAGTTATCCATCCAGCTTTCAGGGCTAAGATGGGACTAGAATTCACACACGCCTGGTTTCTAGCCTGGCTCCTTAACCACTAGACCAGGGCTGTCAGACTCATGGCATATGGGCCAGATGCATCATGCAGATGTGTCACATGCTGTCCCTGCCCCCGCCTGGTTTAGCGAAGGGGAAAAAAGTTGCGAGACATCACACGCTGCCGCCATTATGCCACAAGTTTCACACCTCTGCACTAGACCAAGTCATAGATATAACATGGAAACAAAACAAATAAAAACTATAGAGAAAATTGATACCCCCCCCAAAGTCACAATACAACAATGGAACAAATCTATAAAAATTACCCCAAGTTAAAGCTTAAGAGATAACTGGTATGAAATGTTTTATAGGTTACAACTCCAGCAATAATTGCTCAGATTAGACAAGTCAGTTAGCAACAAGCACCAGAATAGCCACAAGACAGCAGGAGCACTTTACCATATGTGGTGGACATGAAAGAAATATACAGTGCTGTTCTGACCTCCTCCTCTGTCCAGTAACAAATGCCGATACAAGCTTAACTGGAATTTCACAGCACTTTATTAGCAAGAAACCAAAACCTCGGTGGCTGAAAGCCAAACATAACAAACAGATAAGAACCTTGGCAGCAACTCAGACTTCAACAGATAACAGCTTCTCCAGTGTTAGGAATGACGTTGAATCCTGCAAAACCAGGCTCCTCCCAGTCTCTCTTTAAATACAATGTTGAGAGGAGCCTAATTACAATCACCTGGGTCCAATTATCTTTGGTAATTGCGTAGCTGCTCTCTACGTCGATCTGCCTGGAGTTGCTGGGCATCCAGGAACAACTCCCTTGGCTCTTCCCCACTGCTCCAATGCATGATGTCCAGATCACACTCCCTTGTCTCCTCCCCACTGGTCCAAGGCTCAGGCGCCTCCTGGTGGCCAACCAGCCTCTCTGCACCCTGCTCAGAGTCAGAACCCTGTCCAGGGTCCTCCACCTCTTCTAGAGCCAACTCATAAGGCCTCTCGCTGGCGGAGTCTGTTTGCAGCTCCAACGGCTCCTGCTGGGCCACAACACAGTGCTATTCAGAGAATTTTTAAAATCAAATTGGAAATAAAACCACATTTTCCCGGGCATAATTCCAAGATGTAGCCCACACAAATAATCACAATTTCCTAAGATTCATGTTCATGTCTGAGAGGATCAACTTAGGATGCTGAAAAAGAGATACGTTATTGACAAATCCAAGTGGAAACTTAAGCTTGGAGGATATGCAGTATATGGCGAAGTAAACAGTAATATTTCAAAGTTTGACCAAACGCAAGCAAGAATGACTTCCTAATGTATTATATATTACGTAGCAAGGCAAACATAAGCATTTAGAATGTGGTTTTTAGGGGGAAAAGAATTGACTAAAAAGCTGAAATCAGAAATACATGAAAATTTTAAATGTTTATAGCTACTGTATATCAATTTGAATAGAGGAAGAAAGAAACTAAACCTTTACTATAAAGTTTCAGTAGTTTTTCTTCTTTCCTTGTTTTTTAAATTATGCTTTTAAATAAGGAAATAGTGAAGTCTTCAGTAGGAGCTCAGGAATCAAAAAACATCTCTGAAATCATTTACCTTACTGTTAAATATAACTTAATGTGTTTTGTTTTATGGTTAATCTTTCATCACTGATATATTGAGCACTGACTAGAGTTTCTGTAACTTCTTTGAGATTATATCACTGTATCAATTCTTATTTCTTTTTTGTTCTTTCTTTTGTTCTTGTTTTTTTTCTCTCTCTCTCTCCCCTCACTCCCCCGCCCTCTGTTATGCGAATAAAAATCATTTAAAAAAGGAAATTCTATGTGTATATTCACAATTACTAATGGAAGTCAGCACCCCAGGTTTATGAATAACTGTGTTTAGAAAAAGATGGAGGCACAGTTAGAAATTCATTTTATAGCTCAGCTGTAATCAACCTCTTTGAAGAGTCTACATGCTTCTAGAAAAGCAGTATTTGATTGTCCAACATGTATTTAATTTCTCCTTTCAATCACCTCAAATTGCAATTTGATGACAGCTTCTAGGTTAGCCAGGGGGATACATTCAGTCTTGTGGCTTTATAGCCCAGTTTACTACTTGGGTTTCAATTTTTTTTAGAACCTCTTTTGTAGGTGTGGCCTGCTTTGTGGGAGTGGCTTGCTGGCCATGTGACTGCGTGGGAGTGGCCAACTTGTAAAATGTGGTGAAACTCACTTAACAACGCTCTTGCTTAGCAGCCAAAATGTTGGCTCAGAAATTCTGGCATTTGAAGCACGCAAGTCTTAAAGCTGTCAAGTTACAAGACCCTCGCACCCCTAACCTTTTAGAAAAAACCCCCCAGAGGTGTTCAAACTTGACAGCTTTAAGACTTGTGGACTTCAACTCCCAGAAAGAAAAATATAAAGAAGTGGTTTCTGATTTTCTTTACATCAGTTATCAGGACAAATTATAAATGTACCTTTTGCTCTATGCTTACAACCCAACTCTACTCTTTTTATAATGTATCTTATCTACCATAATTATCAAAACCATACATCTTAAGTTTATTTTTTTCCTGATTTTATGCAAAAAGTCCACGAGGAGAATCCAGCAGCAGTAAACATTGATATTGTCTTTTTTTCTGATCAAAGAAGTCACTTTGGCCATCTCAGCAAATTTTATCATCTTCATCAATCATTCCTCCAATGTGGATAATGCCGAATATTTCCATCAAATAATCTTGCTTCGGTTATCATATATCAAAACAAAGTTCTATGACTATTTTTCACGGTTTGTCCATCAATCCTAAAAGAAACACCTCTGCTGTCAATTGTACATTAATCTTTAAAATTCTCTTAATCACTATATACTGTATAGTTGAATTCAAAATTTTCTAGCTTTTTTACAGATCTACCAAGCATAATCAACTGTCATTCCTTGTTCAAACTTCCAACACAAATTTGAAGTGTCATTCTAGACCTGTGGTTCTCAAACTTTATACATTTTAGATCAGTGGTTCTCAAGCTTTTTTTTCCCACCATAGATTCCCTTTAAATACCTTTTATAGCCATGGACACAGATCCCTGAGACATAACTCAAGATTATGACATTTCTTCAAACCTCGTCTTACAAGATTTGTTTTTTTTTGCCATGTAGCAATAGCAATAGCAGTTAGACTAATATACCGCTTCATAGGGCTTTCAGCCCTCTCTAAGCGGTTTACAGAGTCAGCATATTGCCCCAACAATCCGGGTCCTCATTTCACCCACCTCGGAAGGATGGAAGGCTGAGTCAACCTTGAGCCGGTGAGATTAGAACCGCTGAACTGCAGATAGCAGTCAGCTGAAGTGGCCTGCAGTACTGCACCCTAACCACTGCGCCATCTCAGCTCTTCAGATATGTATACATCTGAACTAGACTATGTTGTTTCTCTGTGTCATGTAATATATGTGGTTATTTTCATATTTTTGTATTTATTTATTTATCTCTCTGTTTATTTATCTATTTTGTCATGTATATTGGAGGTGGTGATCCTTTGAGAGCTGCATGCAAACCAAATTTCATTTTAGTGATATGCCGATTAGTGTACATTCAAAGTGACAATAAAGTTATTCTAAGTTCTAATTACTTTTAAAATCCACAGTACCCCTGACATTATCATACTAAAAAATTACCTTGCTATCCAAATTTCAGCTTGTGTCCTCCGTACCAGGCTCCAAAATACAATTTTAGTCCTCTTTCTTATACATCTTGTAACAACTTATGTTTCATTTATGATATTTCCCCCGCTGCATAAATTTAGATATCTCCTTCTGCCACTACATTAAATGTTGCATCAGTTGTCAAAGCAGGCATTGTCTGAAATAAAAATATCATTCTAGGCAATACATTCATTTTTATCACAGAAATTCTCCCCCAGCAATGACAGTAAAAATATCTCCCATTTAACAAGTATTTTTTAATTTCATTCCATATCTTAACATAGTTATTTTAAAACGATAAACCGTTTTTATTTGTTATAGTGATAACCAAATATTTTACTTTCTTCTCAATTTTAAACCCATTTTAACCATTAATTTTCTTTGATCTTCTGTCTTCCTGTTTTTGTCAACAACTTCTGATTGTTGAGCAGATGTGTTCCATAATCTGGGAATAACCCAGGAGAAATTTATCCCCTCTCTGGGATGGACGAAGCAGTTCCTTTACCATTCTCTTGACCTTGCTGTGGATTAATTGTAAGCTCATGTTATCCATGATGTCCTATTTTAATTATCTCCATGGACATTTATATAAAGAATGTGGTGCAGTAGCAGAGAAATAACAATTTTTGTGGGCTCCCTCCTGATAATCCAGCAATTGCATGAAAAGAAGTATTTAACTCTAAGAATTATTTATTTAGCATATGGCATATCCCACATGGACTAGAAACATATATTAACATTTCACCTTGATTAGTAACGCAGTAAAATATAAATCTTAAAAAGAGCTGTGTTCAAATACCAATATCTAGTCCATCAAGCCATGAAGCGGAGCATTGCTTATATTTTTTAAAAAAATCAAATATTGGACCAGTATATATTTGCTCCGTTTACAGCTGGTCATGATGTGATTTCCAGTTTGACATGTTACACTGCAGTTACACTGAGGGGAAGATACTATGCTCATTTACACAGAGAATCCTGGCAGACCCCATGTGAGGTGTGAATTCTATTCAGGATTATCCAACTCTAAGAAATCTCCTCCATATATACTGTATTTTTTGGAGTATAAGATGCGCTCCCCCCCCCCAATAAGGCTGAAAATCTGGGTGCGTCTTATACACTGAATACAGCATTTTTGTCCTCCAGAAACTCCACCCCTTACACAAAAATGGATTTGCAGGTGGTTTGGGAGGCCTGCAAAATGCTCCTGGGGGCTGGGCCATTTTTTTGCCCTCAGGAGGACTCTACAAGCCTCGTAAAGGCTATGCATGCCCTTTTTTTTTGGCAAAAACGGGTTCCTTTTTTTTGCAAAAAAAAAAGGGCCGTTTTTTTGCTCATTTTTGCCCCCCTCAGCCCCCAGGAGCACTTTACAGGCCTCTTAAACTCTCTGCATCCCCCGTTTTTCACAAAAAATGAGGCATGCAGAGGGTTGGGAGGTCTGCAGAGTGCAAAAACCTTTTTAAAAAATTTACCTCTTGAAAATCTTGGTGCAACTTATACTCTGAAAAATACAGTACTTCTCATTTGCTCTTGGCCTTATGACACTGACATCTACTATATACAGAGGTGGGTTCCTACCAGTTCGCACCTATTCGGTAGAAACGGTTCGTCAAATCTACTGAACCGGTTAGAAGAGGTTCCACCAGTGGACCCGGAAAACAGCCACACCTACAGAAGAGGTTCCAAACTTTTTGAAACCCACCACTGGTCCTTGGATATGATTATTCTACACTATCATGCTCCTATTTATAAAACTCAGTGCTTCCGTGAAAGGTAAGGATGACTACTGCGTTTGTGGTGCAATCAGAACATTGCGTGTGTTGAAGTTGTTTTAACGCAAACCAAAGATGCCTTTTAAAAAACAAGTTTACATCCTATTCTTATGCATGCCAGTGCTGTGTGTGAGGTAATTTAAGGTGGTTCTGACAAGTGTCGTCGGCATCTTCATATCCGGTCACATGGGCGGCAAGCCACTCCCATCCGGTCACATGGGTGGCAAGCCACTCCCACAAAGGAGGCCACACCCACAGAGTAGGTTCGAACAATTTTTGAAACCCACCACTGACTATATACAACCCTACTAGGGATAGAGAGCAATAGCCTCCAGATTTTTTTGAAACACAAGTTCAATCAACCCAACATTATGGTAAAGATACAAATATTGTGAGAGTTGTAAGAAACTCCTTAAAAAAAACCAACCCTCAGAAAATAGCAACTTGCTCGCTTTTGATCCTACTTTGGTCACCCAGAAATCTCTTTATTTATGACACAGCCTGGCTTATACTGCATTAACTGAGTTCTGTGGAGGAAGCTACCAGGAAGGTACAATTTAGTTTATTGTTAATCAAATAAGTATCGTTAAATGAGGAAATAGCCATTTAGACATGAAGGATCTCTGCACTAAAGGCTTGATTGCTGGGAAAATCACTGCTGATTTGCTTTTTGTATTTTCAAATCAGCACTGAACTAATTTAAAGAGCTTTCTAACAAGCTGAAATAAGAGGGCTGGCAAAGGTCTTTTAAGAAGCCCTGAACTGCAGTGAAGAAGGTGAACACGTTTTCTTTTCCTTACAAGTAGCCAGAGGTGGGTTCCTACCAGTTCGCATCTATTCGGTAGAACCGGTTCGTCAAATCTACCGAACCGGTTAGAAGAGGCTCCACCAGTGGACCCGGAAAGCAGGCCACACCTACAGAAGAGGTTCCAATTTTTTTTTGAAACCCACCACTGGTCCTTGGATATGATTATTCTACACTATCATGCTCCTATTTATAAAACTCAGTGCCTCTGTGAAAGGTAAGGATGACTACTGCGTTTGTGGTGCAATCAGAACATTGCGTGTGTTGAAGTTGTTTTAACGCAAACCAAAGATGCCTTTTAAAAAACAAGCTTACATCCTATTCTTATGCATGCCAGTGCTGTGTGGGAGGTAATTTAAGGTGGTTCTGACAAGTGTCGTCGGCATCTTCATATCTGGTCACATGGGCGGCAAGCCACTCCCATCTGGTCACATGGGTGGCAAGCCACTCCCACAAAGGAGGCCACACCCACAGAGTAGGTTCGAACATTTTTTGAAACCCATCACTGCAAGTAGCCATTTTAATTTGAGTAACTGTTGGGTTTGGCCTGGACACACCTTCTAAAAAAAATGGGACAAAATAAGTTAAAGCTGAAGGCCGAACACTGAAGATCAAGACCTCATACAGCAGCGGTAAGGCTGAGAGAAGGTGCTCATACTCCCAGGCGGAGAGAGGTTACCCGAGTTAGTTATCACCTGTGGTGTCTTATCATAGAGGTGCTTATTATGAATTCTGGGCAAGCTACTTTTTGGTATAAGCCAGTGGTGGGATTAAAATAATTTAAGAACCAGTTCTCTGTCCTAATGACCAGGTAGGTAGGCGTGGCTTAGTGGTCATGTGACCATGTGGGTGTGACCAACTCAATGTCACTCAGGTCGATGGGCACTTTGCCTTAGCTGTTACAATGTAATAAGGGTTAACCGGAGAGGCAGTTTCTGTACGCAGTCAATAAAGATGAGGCTAGAAACAACACCAGAATGTTTCCTTCCTGCCTTCCTTACAGGATTAGCCCTGTAAAGCGGAAAAAAAAAACAAAAGAAGATTTCTTCCAACAACCGGTTCTCTGAACCTCTTAGTAAGTTAAGAACCGTTCTCATAAATAGGTGTGAACTGGCTGAATCCCACCACTGGTATAAGCATATGCAAAAGTAAGGCATGCATAGGAATAAAGAAATATAATAATCTTGCACCCACTCATCTCTATTCAAATCATTCAGTTTTTATCTTCTGCTGTTACCTCAACTATATGATTTTTGATATGTGGGTATCCTACTGTTGCAATATCTTGATATATGAACCATGCCCGGCTCTTGATTCAACAGATGGAGTAGTGAAATGAGGAAAAACAAGCAAGGCGTATAATGAAATGAGTAAACCAAAGCCTGTAGGAATTTGGGATCTAGTGGCAGAGTCTTGCTAGTTCACTGAGAAATGCAACCAAATGAATTTCTTTGATTAGGATAACCACCATTAGGAGCCTGCAGTCCATAATTTAAGAGTTTAATTAAATCTAAAGTTTGCTACTCACTGTTCATTTAGCAGCCATGGCTGGAAAAAAAAAAAGGCATATTCTCTTCATCTTTGCCTGGCAAAGCTTCAGGCAATTTAAATTAGAGTCTCAGATTGAGCTATAATGTTGCTACTTTTTTTTGGCTAGAGTTAGTTAGCAGTTAATAAAGGTTAAGCTACTAGAGACTTCTTCCCTTACTGAGGCCCATTTATTTGGATTTTTCTGACATGGAATAAGCCTATAGCAAACCCTAAACTAGAATCCAAGACCTTTTTAGGAGCAGGTTAAGGACTAATTGATTCTGATTTCAGCAATTTATTTAGTCTGTTATTTAATTGCAATCTTATTTGCTCGATGTCTAATGGTGTGTTATTGGCTCCTGTTTTTGTTTAGTCCCACGTTTTATTGGTTTATTGCAACCTTAAGCTCTCTACAAGAATTTGAATTACTAATGGTCCAAGCAAGTAATGGTAGATAAGAGTCAATGGAATTCAAGGTGGGCTGGACTTAGATACAGTAATACAACAGCAGAGTTGGAAGGGACCTTGGAGGTCTTCTAGTCCAACCCCCTGCCTAGGCAGGACTATACCATTCCAGACAAATGGCTATCCAACATCTTCTTAAAGACTTCCAGTGTTGGGGCATTCACAACTTCTGGAGGCAAGCTGTTCCACTGATTGATTGTTCTAACTGTCAGGAAATTCCTCCTCAGTTCTAAGTTGCTTCTCTCCTTGATAGTCTCCACCCATTGCTTCTTGTTTTGCCCTCAGGGGCCTTGGAGAATAGCTTGACACCCCTTCTTTGTGGCAACCCCTGAGATATTGGAATACTGCTATCATGTCTTCCCTAGTCGTTCTTTTCATTAAAATTAGACATATCCAGTTCCTGCAACTGTTCCTCATATGTTTTAGATCTCTGTGGACATGAAGGGACTCGAGACTAATGACACATTTGATCCCTCCCACAGACTCAGCCTGGTCATCTCCTACAAATGAAAACGAAATAAAGCTCTTGCTGATCTCAAGCTGAAATTAGACCATGATCTACATGTAGCTCCTCAAGGGCTTGCTATAATAAATATATTGTTGTAGGGAGAGTAAGACAGGCTTATGTGAGGTATAGGGCTATAAGAATATGAGATACATTTCATTTTAATTAACTTGTTTATCCAAGACTATTTGAAAAAAAAAATATGTCCCGATTGCTACTTTGTAAGAAGATCCATGGTCAATTCATTCTGGTATCCTGTAAAAAGTAGGAATACTAAACTTGAATGAACCTCTGCCTTAGGGGGAAAACAATCTTGTTTCCCAGAAAATCTCATTGCTATTTATTTTAGAAACAGAATGAAGACTGCCAATTACCTCCACTAGACCGATCAGATCGCATAGATTAGGCCTCCTCCGAATTCCATCAACGAGCCAATGTCATCTGGCAACTACCCGGAGGAGAGCCTTCTCGGTGGCTGCTCCGACCCTCTGGAACGAGCTCCCCGTGGAGATTCGTACCCTCACCACCCTCCAGACCTTCCGCACTGCCCTTAAAATCTGGCTGTCCCAGCAGGCCTGGGGCTAAAGACCCTAACCCCACCCGAATGGTATGATTGTTGTGTTCTCTTTTAACAATATATTGTTTTATGTTCATAACTTGTTTTGTCCTCCCCTTCCCCTAACTTGTGAGCCGCCCTGAGTCCCCTCAGGGAAAAGGGCGGCATACAAATAAATAAACTATAAACTATAGAAGACATGAATTGGATAGCAGAAGAAAAAAAGAATGGCACCCTAAGAGGAAAGAGAATTTCCAGGACTTAAAAAGTGGAGAGCAATTGCTCCTCCACGCAAACATGTCCCTAATGTACATTCTTCCAGATACTGGAGGCCGAAATTCCCTGCTTATTTCCAATCCTCTGGACGAATGTTGGTAAAAGGGGAATTTTTAAAAAGTGACTGAATTCAAATAAAATAATTTATTCTGACCTCCCCCCCCTTCTCCGTCCAGGAATGAAAGCCGAAAGCCTAAAAAGGTTTAAAGGTAACTAAAAAGGTTTTCTTTTAATCAGGCAAGACTCTCGTTGGCTGCAAGCCAAAATAAACAAATAGATAAGCTCTCTGGCAGCAATTACTACGAACCTAGGCAATGCAAGTAAGCTTCTCACAGCAAACCACTTCTCCAAGTTGGTTTCTCTGAATCATGAACATGAACAAGAACGTTGACTCCTGCAACCAGGGCGGGCACAAACAGTCCCTTTTATAATCAGGAGAGAATCTTAATCACGTTTATTGCCTAAAGACTGTGCTGTTCATTTCCACTGTGCACTCACAGCAACATGTGGCTATAAGGACTTTATCTATAATGGCTTTATTATCTAAAAGAAAAGCTAAGCACCCCGTGTGGCCTCTTCTTCGTAACTTAATAGAAATGCGTTTTATTTTAGTCAAAATAGCCTCTGGAAGCTTACAGTAAATAGAACGGGATGCAATAAATACAGTGAAGTCCATAGGCTAAAAGAAATAAATGAGCAATTAACAAGCAGATAAATACAAAGGCATCAAAGAAAAGTTACTTAAATATGTACCACTGAAACCCAAGGGAACAGTGCAAATTTAGCTAGATAAAGGAAGGAAACAGAGTTGGTAAAAGAGATAAAGGTAAGGTTACCATCACAGATATGTGTTAGTTGTTTCCGATCTAGGGGGTGGTGCTCATCTCTGTTTCAAAGCCGAAGAGCCAGCGCTGTCAGAAGGACGTCTCTGTGGTCATGTGGCCGGCAATGACTAACGCCAAACGCACGGAACGCTGTTACCTTCCCACCAAAGATGGTTCCTATTTTTCTACTTGCATTTTTCACCTGCTTTCGAACTGCTAGGTTGGCAGAAGCTGGGACAAGTACCGGGACCATCATTCTGTACACGGTGCTAGGGATTGAACCACCGAATGGCCAACCTTTCTTTTTTATTATTATTATTGTTAAAAAAGACAAACAAAGAAAACAAAACATATAAAACATACAACCTTAGCAATAGCAATAGCAGCTAGACTATATACCGCTTCATAGGGCTTTCAGCCCTCTCTAAGCGGTTTACAGAGTCAGCATATTGCCCCCAACAACAACAATCCGGGGTCCTCATTTTACCCACCTCGGAAGGATGGAAGGCTGAGTCAACCTTGAGCCGGTGAGATTTGAACAGCCGAACTGCAGAACTGCAGTCAGCTGAAATAGCCTGCAGTGCTGCATTTAACCACTGCGCCACCTCGGCTCTATACCTTCAACTGTTTCAGATAGCATGTCGTTTGGTTACAGGTTTCTGTGCATCATCTCCATTCTCACCACTTACAATTGTATATCAAAGCCCAAATTATCCATTGAATAAGCATAAATACATTGTTATCATTGTATAGTCATTGTTCCACTATGATTGTTATTCCTTCATTTTACACAAAATATTCTAGGTATTGGGTTCGTATATAAGCATCATTATACATCAATTGTTCCACTCCAATTGTTATTCCATCATTTAAAACAAAATGTTCCAGATATTAAAATCATACATACAACCACATTCCATTGCCTCATATTATACTATTTAACAATACTAAGCCTTTGTGGTATCTCATATATCATTCTAATGTTCTTAAATATATAAAGAGCCCTCCAACCTTTTCCATTACCATAATTTTTTATCTAACCATTGATAAAACAAATCCCATACCTTGCAGAATTGTTCTTCTTGTTGTTCTCTGATTTCAAATGTCAATTTACTCATTTCAGCACAATCCATTATTTTTTGAATAATTTCCTCCTGCTTTGGTATTTTCTCGTTCTTCCAATTTTTTGCAAATACAATTCGAGTTGCTGTTAAAACATTTACAATCAGATATTTCAAATCCCTGTTATATGTTTCCATTATAAGTCCCATAAAAAAAAAATCTCTGGTTTAAAGTCTATGTTTTTGTATCATTTTCTCCAGCCACATGGGAATTTTAGTCCAATATCTTTTAGCTTCTGTGCAAGTCCACTCCATGTGGTAATATGAACCCGGGGTCTGATGACGTTTCCAGCTCTTTTCAGATTTGTTCTTGAACATTCTTGCTATTCTCGTCAGGGGTAATGGCCACCTTATATTGCACCATGGCCAAGTAGGGTCTTGGATGCAAGTCTCGATAGATATGGTCGATACAACTATTAAAAGTATGCATGAGAGAAGATATTCCAAATCTCTGGATTGTCAGCGCTCCTTTCCTTTCAAACCTTCAAGTAATCTATAACTCTATGCAAGTTGAATGACTGTTTGCACAAACATACATTAGCTACAAATAAGACAAATGTACGCTATTCCGGTAAAAATGCAACTGTTCCTCATATGTTTTAGCCTTTAGATCTGTGTGGACATGAAGGGACTCGAGACTAATGACACATTTGATCCCTCCCACAGACTCAGCCTGGTCATCTCCTACAAATGAAAACGAAATAAAGCTCTTTGTTGATCTCAAGCTGAAATTAGACCATGATCTACATGTAGCTTCTCAAGGGCTTGCTATAATAAATATATTGTCGTAGGGAGAGTAAGACAGGCTTATGTGAGGTTATAGGGCTATAAGGATATGAGATACATTTCATTTTAATTAACTTGTTTAAAATCTAGTGCTTGTGGATACCATTCATGAAATACTTTAAAACCACTAACTAATGTATAAATGGCCAGCCCTATGGGTGGCTGAGCTTGATATTCACTATGGCAGGAGTGGGCAATTAATTTTTTCCCAAGGAGCCAATGAGAAACTGGGAGTGTTGCGGAAGACCAAACCAATTAGGGCTGTGAAGATGCATAGGCACACATACATACACACATACACCAATTGGAGTGGTGGGTGGGAGCAGTCACGTTCAGAATAAAAGCAATGCAGTTGTATTGCATGCATGGCATACACTTATTTATATTTAATTTCTGATTGACCTCACATGGGTCAGACAGGGAGAGCCAGAGGGCTGAATGTGACCCAGGGGCCATAAAATGCCCAGTTCTGCACTATGGCTACGGTATGGAAAAGCACACTTAGCTAAACCATGTGACTGTGTTTTTGTTGAATGTACTCCACTTTTTAGGCTGAACTTTCCCTCTGAATAAAGTCTTCAGTTTCTTTCACATTACTGCTGGTTTCTTGTGGCCCAACCACAAAAAGTACTAACATTTATCGGTTCTTTGTGAAATATCCTTCTTTTATATGATGCCATTCATCAGCTATTGTTTAAAAGGGAATGGATGCTGAATATGCTTCTCCAACAGTCCTGTTCTAGGACTAGAAAAACCAGTTGATTGTTTTGTCTGCTAATCACATACAATAAGAGCCGAGGTGGCACAGTGATTAGGGTGCAGTACTGCAGGCCACTTCAGCTGACTGTTATCTGCAGTTCGGCAGTTCAAATCTCACCGGCTCAGGGTTGACTCAGCCTTCCATCCTTCCGAGGTGGGTGAAATGAGGACCCAGAATGTGGGGGCGATATGCTGACTCTGTAAACCGCTTAGAGAGGGCTGAAAGCCCTATGAAGCGGTATATAAGTCTAACTGCTATTGCTACTGCTAATATCTCCCTCATTTCTTTGTAAGGTGAAAAATATTCTGTAAGGGGCACAATGAGCTTTTGTCACCTCCTTTTAGCTTCTCCTCATCTATCTCGCTAGCAACTTTCTATTGTATAATAAATTATTGCAGTTTAAATTTATAGGAGAGAATGATGGGCCTGCTATAAGGAAAACTTGCTTTCTTCTCTCTGATCTTCCTGGGATGATCTCAGCAAATTAATCAAGGAGCTACTTGGGTGAGGGCTCCTTTGAGAATTCCTGGCTGTAGGCTAATCAAAGTAGAATCCTGGAAAAAGGCAGTGATAAGCCATTTTCACAACACTATCAAGAAACAAATGCATTCTATAGTAGCAGACGTCAGCTCAACCACATTAACCTACAATCTTGTTGAATACATGTCTCTTTAATTCCTGGATCTATAGACGAGTTCTCCTCTACATTGGCACTGATAATGTCTTTCTGCCACTCTCAAAGCCCTAGTTTGGATAATGAAGCATCTGCAATCAAATAGTCAAGCTCAGATTGAACCAAGGAGCCCACGATAAACCCTGAGCTACAAATATTCTTCTCTAAACGGGATGAAGTTTAAATAAAATGGAACCCCTGTCAGGTGCTCCTTCGTTTAATAATCAAGAAAGAAACCACTCAACTCCATGCTTAGAATTAAGTGTACTTTTACTAATTACAAACGATGAGTAGCAAAGCAAAGCTGAGTCTGAGTAAATTGGCGCGAAAGCAATAGATATCATGTATAATTCAAGCCCTCCCCTTGGCACCCCATTTCATAGTCCAATCATAATTCACCCAACCGTCAGGTGGGAGATGTCTTCAAAAAGCATCATCAGGGTGGAATGCTGGACAGTTGGCCTTGGCGGGAAACTCCCTTCTTCCACATGCGCAGATAGATGGTCAGGACAGCTCCTAATAACAATCCTCCAGTACATAACGATTCCCCTCCCAAATACCATGCTCCCCCTCCCCGTTTCAATGGCAGACGAAAAGCAGCAGCGAAGCAGAGGCTGACAACCCCTCCCTACCATTAGCAATGGTAGCAATTTGTGGACTGCTGTTGTTTAAAGTGAGTTTAGGATTAGCAAAAGGTTCAGGCAATTTTAATTAAGCAACTGGTCTGGTGTGGTCAAATGGGTTTTGTGAGGTCACATAGAAGGACTGGTGATGTGCATTAAACATGTATAGGGGGTAGAACAGACGATGTAGATTGTGGCTTTATTTCAATTTTCCCTGAAGGGAAATGAATTTCTCTTTGTAATATCCTTCTCTTCTTTACATTGTTTATCTGGCTTAGACTTATCCAACCTGACATTCTCCAGATGTCCTGGGACTTAAACTCCCAGAGTTTCCAGCTGGTATGGCTGGTTGAGAATGCTTTTAGTTTTAATCCCACAACGCATCTGGAGAATGCCAGATTGAGAAGGCTGCTAACATTATATATGCACAAGTGTCCATGTTTATAATCACAGTGTTTAAATTTGTTTTACTGTACTTAAACAACCAAAGGTTCTATGAAGCAATAGCAATAGAACTTAGACTTATATATTGCTTCACCATGCTTTCCTGCCCTCTCTAAGCAGTTTACAGAGTCAGCCTATTGCTCCCAACAATCTGGGTCCACGTTTTACTGACCTCGGAAGGATGGAAGGCTGAGCTGGTGAGAATCGAACTCCAGGTTATGGGCAAAGTTTGCCTGAAATACTACACTTAACCAGTGCCACCACAGCTCCTGGTATGTATCTAGAGCTTCTACCATTAATATTATTTCTTTTTATTATTACTACATATTTATGTACTGATAATATGTAGTATGGTGTCACCTTAAATATTATGTCTTTCGTAGTTGAATTTCTCTCAAAACTAATGTTCCTCTCAAATGAGGGGGGGTATCAAGCCAGAATAAAATAGTTGTTTAATGAGAATAAGAAAGAAAAGATAAGGAGAGAATGGCTGCATAGCTGATTTAGGATTTTTATTCTTTAAAACTAAGCTTTTTTGAGCAGCTTTTATTATTACAATAACTCAAAAACATCACTGTGGGATTTGGGGAACTGTGTGTGAGAGAAATTCAAATTATTCCCCATACATTTCAGAAAAGAAATAATTTTGATTAAGAAGCCAATGCTCTTGCTTTTTGGCTAAGCCACACTTTTAATGAATTACTGGATATTACTGAAATCTCTTCCAAATTGATATGTCTAAAGAGATTTTTTATCATCCAGGTCACGGTTGTCCCAAAGCAGTGATGGGTTTCAAAACTTTTTGGAACCTCTTCTGTAGGTGTGGCCTGCTTTCCGGGTCCACTGGTGGAACCTCTTCTAACCGGTTCGGTAGATTTGACAAACCGGTTCTATTGAACCGGTGCGAACCGATAGGAACTCACCACTGTCCCAAAGGTACATTTCCCCAAAAAGTAAATGGACTTGGTTTTTTTCTTTGAAAACATTTTGCTTCTCGTTCAAAAAGCTTTTTCAGAACTGGAGATTCATAGATTCTCAGTATTTTATTGGGTGTATATGGCTTAATAAATTGCAGGCGCTAAATTCATCTACTTTTATCTCCCACAGGCAAATATTAAGCCATTTAATTTATTATGCTGAGAGTGTGATTTTCCTCCACATCTGACTTCCTGAAGACTTAACTGGTGATAACCTTGAGGTACGATGGGTGGCCTATAAATTTTATAATTGAATAATTGAATGAATAAATAAATAATAATAAATTCTGGAACTTTTATAAGCTCATAATTGCTTGTGTTAATATACTCTGCCTCTTGTCGGAGAATTGGGATAATTTATGTATACATTTTGAGTTGGATTTACAGTTCAAATGACTAAATGCGAACAGCTTAATATCTCTTGGTTGAATTTTAGTTTCCTGGATGAGAATTTTTAGTGAAAAAATCCTCAGTTTGTATCAGAACAACTATTAATTGCTGTACTTTGAAGACTGATGTGTGGTTTCTTAATTGTCACTGTAATTGATTTTACCTTTCACTTGGCATGGCGATAGCTTTGCGTTTCAGGAATGATTAATGGCTGTCTGATGATTATCTGTGCTTGGTTAGGCCTTAGGCAGATATCATGTAGACACTTTGTCTTGACTCTGATTTTCCATGAAAAACTTCAGAAAGTATTTGGATCATTTTTAATCTCCCTAGGAAGAAGTGGGAGATAACACCATTGAGAAAAACAATAAAGCAGAATTTAATTTCCTTTCAACAGATTCTTGGATTCATCTTAATGTGCAAACCAGTTTCTGGTCTGAATATCCTCTGGAGAGTTGCTGTTAGCAACTATACAGATAACAGAGATGGGACATTTTGAGCATCCTGGTACTAATTGAGTCTGAGCTCCAAGAAATATATATATAACAATATATAAATATAATTATAAATATATATATATATTTGCCTTTTCCAACTTCATATTTTTTCTCCCTACAGTTGACAATAACTTGAAGATTGCTTTCTTACCATCCAATAGATCCTCTTCTCTTACAACGGTCCTACTTCTTCTTCCCTCCCTCCCTCTTTCCTTCCTCGTTTCTTCTCTCCTGCTCTCCTTCCTTCCCTCCTTCCTTCCCTCCCTCCTTCCCCCTTCCCTCCTTCTCTCCTTCCCTCCTTCCTTCCCTCCTTCCTTCCCTCCTTTCTTCTCTCCTTCTTCCTTCCTTTCTCCCTTCCTTTCCTCCTTCCTTCCCCCTTCTCTCCTTCCTTCCCTCCTTGCTTCCCTCCCTCCTTATTTATATTTTGATGGACAATGTTCTCTTGCCTGATGTGGATCTAGAGAAGTCAATCGCATATAAGGTATTTTTCATATTTTAAATTTATTCTTCGAATGGAGTGAAAGAATAGGGAACTTGGTATTTACTCTGTTGGAGTTACTCTAAGTGTCCTTCTGAGCATAACACAATAGCACTGGTACAGGTTTGCACTCACCACTAAAGAGAGAAGATGTTGCACATTTGAACTTGTCTATCTTACCATCTACTCTTTCCATACAGGTGGTCCAGAGGTGTGTTGCTGCCGGTTCAGCCTGGATTGGGAAACCGGTAGTAGCAGTAGCGGGAGGCTCTTCTGCGGTGGCCCTTGACTTATGACCACAATTGAACCCAAAATATTTGTTGTTCAGTGAAACATTTGTTTTTATTAAATACTTTTTTATTTTCCATTTTCATAACATATAATCACATGTATACTATTACATAGCCAATATCCTATTGCATTAAGTAGTAATTACATCAGTTCCTCTTGCCATCAACGCCCAGAAAGATAAAAACCCATTATTAGCTCTTCTGCTCTCCATACACCTCTTTCTTCTGCTCTCTCCTACTTCCTTTCTTCCCTCCATCATCCTTTTCTACTCTACTTCCCCTTCCTTTCTCCTTCTCCCTCTCTTCATTCCACTCCTCCTTATCCTCCTCATCTTCCCTCTTACCCTCTCTCCTATCCCTCTCTTCCTATCTTTCTTCTCTCCTTTCCCACTCTTCCTTTCATTCACTTGGTGTATTTCAGCTTCTGAGCAAACTCCATTCTATGTTTAATGTAATATGATTGCACATGTATACTATCTTCTCTTATTTTTTTTTAAAACTAAGATATGTTAAGTATATTGATATGGAAGAATAAATACCATCAACATAGAACAGTGAAACATTTGTTAATGATCTTTCCTGCCATGGTTGTTATGTGAATAGCTGAAGTTGATGAGTTAATAACACAGTTGTTAAGTGAATCAGGCTTCCCCATTGTCTTTGTTTGTCAAAAGGTTGCAAAAGGTGATCACATGACCTTGGGACACGGCAACAGTCGTAAATATGAACCAGTTGCTAAGCATCTGAATTTTGATCACATGATCATGGGATGCTACAAAGATCGTGAAAAATAGTCATAAGTCACTTTTTTCAGTGCAGTTCTAACTTGGAATGGTCAATAAATGAATATAGAATTTCCTGTTCCCCACCTTTAACTAAAATTCTGTTTATAGTTTGAGTTGTTTTGTTTCTGTAAAGTAGATATAATTATATTTGGCAATGGATGTTGGGTGTGCGCGTTTCACCTTGGGACCATTAGAAATGTGTCCTTTTGTGTCTGACCACCTTCAGAAAACTTTTACATTTACTTTATTATAAATCAATAATTTGGAGACCGAGCTTTAATTACATAGTCCTAATCCAGTAAACCAACCAAATGGATTTAACCAGGGTGGGTTTCAACCGGTTCGTGGCGGTCCCTGCGAACCGGTTGGTCACCGAACCTAGAAGTAAGTAACTTCCGGGAACGGCGAAGGGCACGCCCGGCCACCGTGGTCCTTACCCGGTTTTGACAAGTTCTGCACTTCCACGCATGCACAGGACGCATACAGCACCTGCGCGATCGTCCAGGAGCAGCTGGAGCGTCGCGCAGATGCTAGTACGCATGCGTGCACCACACACGTGCACGAGGACGCCGCCGGACTCGTTCCAACCGAACCGGTTGGAACGGGGCGAGAAACCCACCCCTGGATTTAACGTCATGATAAGATGATTGAGAAGGAAAGAGAGATTGTGGTTTTCTCTCATGTTTTCTCTCCAACAATGGTTGGTTATGGTGTAATAGAATGTGAATAATCCATAAAGGGAGAATTTGGGGGTTATTTCACATAGTAGGCGAACTAATTCTATCTTTCCCTCAGAAAAATGGCTGAGGGCAGCTTATACAATTCAGCGTATCATAAAGTACTTTTCAAACAGGTGAAGCCCATTCTTTTGGCTGTCTGAAATATAACTTTGAAACCTCCAGGCACTTCATTCAAACTTAGCAGCCTCATTTATCTCTATAGGAGACCCGTGACTTAAGGCTGCATTCTGGTAAGATTTATATAGAAACAAGATCAATGGGATGGAGTTCTGCATAGCCATATGCACGGCTGCACTGTAAGAATGAAGGACTTGCCTGAAACTGAACAGAACCTTAAAATTAGCCCTGGAAAACGGTGCTCTGAAAGCAAAGCTTTGAAAGGTGCTTCATTATAGCAGTGCTTCAAGGCTCACACTCTTCTGAAAGGGCTTCACAAAGGCAGCTTGTCCTCAGCTGCTCCAGAGCTGCTCCTCCTTGGCTTCCCTTTTGAATCCCTTGGAGGCTCCCTCTAGCGCTTCCAGGAGTTTGACTAGGCGGTCAGTGACCCAAAGCATCTTTGCAAGATGAGCCGTGTTACCTCTTCATCTTCCTGAGAATCACACGGCTTCCCTGGAGTGAAGCATCTATGACAGGGGAATTGTATCCTCCTCGCCCAGGCTTAATGGAAAGACCATCCATTGATTAAGGCAGGTATCCAATTTCCAGATAACTCTGACTACCCAGGCTCTGCCTGAATATACATAGGGTCTCACCTGATTTTTTACATAAATGTTGCACAGAAACCAGAAGTAACAACATTAATTTCAATATTCAATGGGTCTCTCTCTCTCTCTCTCTCTCTCTCTCTCTCACTCACTCACTCTCTCTCTCTCTCTCTCTCTCTCTCTCTCTCTCTCTCTCTCTGTGTGTGTATGTTCCAGCATAACTCTAGAACACCTTGAGCAATTTCAACCAAACTTGGTACATACTGGAAATAAATACTATCAGGGTAAGACACCCCTAATACGCCTCCGGATGTATGTTCTGTTAAGAGCCTGTTGTGCCTTAAAACGGTTTCTACTGTTGTGCTGCCTTAAAATGGCTTCTACTGTACAGCGCTGTGGAGTTGCCATGGTAACAACTTCACAGTACTCCACAAGGGGGCTTCCCCCTGGTAGGGGGAAAATCCAACATTAGAAATTGCGGTGACATTCATGGAAGGACGGTTGGATGAATAAATACCCAGTCAGCGTCGGGTTATCAGCTAGTGATGTTATAAAGATTGAAAAATTTGAGCACCCCCCCATACAAAGGATTGCTTTAATTTGATGCCAGCGATAGATCTATGGGCTTATACAATTTCAGCTGGTGCCGACACTTGAAGGTTCCTATCTCGGTACTGTTTTATCTGAAACTGGGTGAATCAAACACTATTGGTTTACACAAAACATTTTGTCTTCTTCCTTCTTGAAGCCGGCTGCTTTCTTCATTGCTGAATCCCATGGAATATGGAATTATTAGAAAAGCCTGAGCATTGGGCCCTCATTTCTCGGCAAACGCCAAGCAGATGTATGCATGTACTTAACACATGAACAAACATTTCTAGTATGCCTAAGAGTTTGTTTTGTTTCCATGTTTGTAAGAGCCAAGGTGGCGCAGTGGTTAAATGCAGCACTGCAGGCTACTGCTAGATCAGCAGTTCAGCGGTTCAAATCTCACCGGCTCAGGGTTGACTCAGCCTTCCATCCTTCCGAGGTGGGTAAAATGAGGACCCAGATTGTTGGGGGCAATATGCTGACTCTCTGTAAACCGCTTAGAGAGGCCTGAAAGGCCTATGAAGCGGTTATAAGTCTACTGCTATTGCTATTGCTATTGCTATTGCTATTGTGTGAAATGGAGGTGATACATTTTTGTTTCTCCAAAACTGGAAGAAGCAGAGGGCAGGGACCCTTTCAGTGATCCCAGTTACCCGTTTTCCCATTGGTCAGCCAGATGAAATGTTGATTGACTCCAGTGGTGGGTTTCAAAAATTGTTCGAACCTACTCTGTGGGTGTGGCCTCCTTTGTGGGAGTGGCTTCCTGCCCATGTGACCGGATGGGAGTGGCTTGCCACCCATGTGACCGGATATGAAGATGCCGACGACACTTGTCAGAACCACCTTAAATTACCTCACACACAGCACTGGCATGCATAAGAATAGGATGTAAACTTGTTTTTTAAAAGGCATCTTTGGTTTGCGTTAAAACAACTTCAACACACGCAATGTTCTGATTGCACCACAAACGCAGTAGTCATCCTTACCTTTCACAGAGGCACTGAGTTTTATAAATATGAGCATGATAGTGTAGAATAATCATATCCAAGGACCAGTGGTGGGTTTCAAAAAAGTTTGGAACCTCTTCTGTAGGTGTGGCCTGCTTTCCGTGTCCACTGGTGGAACCCCTTCTAACCGGTTCGGTAGATTTGATGAACCGGTTCTACCAAATAGGTGTGAACTGGTAGGAACCCACCTCTGATTGACTCATACTGATCTATATGTCTTCTTAACAGTTTTCTTGGCAACATTGATAGAAGAATCAGCAATTCGTATTTATTGATGTGTAATGTTAAGGTTTAGTGAGCTACAAATCTCCCACTAAACACAAAGAAATGCATTGGGAAAATTTGCCAATTTGGCTGAGTGATGCAGGATTATCTTTGTAGGCAGAAATCCATCGGTAAATATTAAATCAAAAGCAGCATGTTAAATGTAATTTCAGTATTCCTGCAGTATTGTTCCCAAGGGCATCAATATTCATGGAAAGTCCTTTCAGAACTGATGGGGAATATTAATACTGAAACTTTCAAATCCATTCCTATCTTTAAGACCTCAGTTAAATGGAACTGAAATAATTTAAAGTGAGATCAGATTTACTATTCTACTAAAATCTGGGAAATTTTATTGTGAAATCAAAATAGAATTATCTGAAGTGAGTGCGGACGATAAAACGTTCACTAAATCATTTATTGGGATAAATTATCCACTTTCTGAGTTTTTATCTCTAAGCTGAAGCTGCTCTCTTCTGGAGAGCTATTGGGGTTTTCACTCCTTCCCAATTTGACCTTCATTATCTTGTTCCCAAATATCAAATACCAGAGATATTTTCAAAATAGCTGGAGACATTTACAGCTTCAGCCGGTTTTGAGGTATTTTAAAGGCTGGAAGGTTTCTTTGTACTTTGCATTTTCGAGAGATAATTGATAACTCCAACTATTCACTGCGATAAGAAAGCTTTTTAGTCCTACAATTTAAAAACATCTACAAAATGCACTTTAAAAACCTGAGTGGTTATTACAGAAAGTTTGGGATCGAAATACAGTGCAAAACAAAAGGAAACTCAATGTTTATAGTTAAAATTTCTTTTGTTTTATTCTACTCCCTTAAGTGACATCCTGCCTTTATTGCTAAATTGTAAATTCTGTACAACATGCAGTCATCGGAAGAGGATTCAGCCAAAAGGTTTATTTCACTGTATTTCTCAATCTCAGCAACTTTAAGATCTGCGGACTACAGTTCCCAAATTTGCTGGCTGGGGTATTCTAGTTTACTTAGTCCAATTTTCTATTTCTCACAGGACCAAACCAGATACTCCTGGGTAGTTCATAAGCAGAATACGAGAACCATAAATCTCTCCTGCTGTTGCACTCCTACAACTGCTATTGATAGATATGCTGCCTCTGATTCTAAAAATGATATCTAGGCATCTGGATAAATAATCACTGATCTCTCCTCCTCCTCCTCCACCTCCTCCTCTTCTTCTTCTTTTCTTCCTTCTCTTCCCCCCCCTTCCTCTTCCTCTCCTCTTCTTCCTCCTCCTCATTTTTTAGTGCAGTTGACTACTAGCAGAAGGACTTTGGTTATGACCTAGTGTGGCAATCACTCCCAGGTTTGCCAAATTTATAATCTTTGGGATTATGCTTTAAGGAATATCTAAGATTCTCATTCTAACTTGAGAGACCGCCTGCTGCCAATTACGTCCCAAAGACCCGTCAGATCTCACAGGGTCGGCCTCCTCCGGGTTCCGTCCACCAGCCAATGCCATCTGGCTACTACCCGGGGGAGGGCCTTCTCTGTAGCAGCTCCGGCCCTTTGGAACGAACTCCCCGCAGGGATTCGGACGCTCACCTCTCTCCAGGCCTTCCGGAAAGCCGTCAAAACCTGGCTGTGCCGGCAGATGAGTTCGCCTCCCCTCTCGACTTATATGGCTGTGTGATTTTCATGTATTTTAATTATGTGTACTGTTGTTTATGTTCCCTCTCCCCCTTGAGTTGTTCGCTGCCCTGAGTCCCTCCTGGAGAAGGGCGGCATACAAATAAACCAAATACAATACAATACAATAACCTTCCTCTCTCCCAATTAGCATTGATTCGCATTTTGTCCTGTTAAAATAACATTTCAGCGATGGTTTTTATCTTTTAATTTAGTTTTGTTTTTATAAACAAAGAAAAAAAACATTTAAGAATTTGGGGAAATATCAGTCCTGCTGAGATTTGGTGAAATTTAAAGTTCTTTCTAAAAATAGCAAAAATTGATACAAACTTGTTGTAACTCAGCAGAAGCTTGCTGGGAGTTGAGTCGGGATGCAGGAATAATGAGCAGCTGTTGCTCATTAGAGTCGTCTTCTGCAGATAAAGACAGATGGTGCCACGCCTTAGTTGCAGAAGTCAATGTTCGTGGTTCGTCGTTCGTTGTGTGTGGTTCATCGTTTCGAGATTCAAAGAGACACTTGGATAAGTGATTTGCTTTCTGTAAACCTGATTCAAAGTGGCACTTGGAAAAGCGATTTGCTTTCTGTAAACCTGGTTTGCTGTAAGAGCTTTTTGTTTTTGCTGTGTAACTTTTTGCCAGATACTTTATCTACGTTTAATTTTGGGCTCGCAGCCAGCTTGAGCCAGGACTGATAATATATTTCCTTTGAAGTTCTGTCTGACTGTCATTTGTGAATGAGCAAAGAGGGGGGTCAGAACACAAACTCTATCTCAGGTTCTACTGTGCAAACCCAGCTGTTATTGGCTGATATGGATCTATGGGAAAATACCTATATTAAAATACCCAGAAAAGCACCTGAAAGCTTTTTGCTCATATGGTTTTCTTATTGATGAAACTGGGAAAGTTTTATTTATTTGTAGGAGTATTTACACTAGCTTGTTAATTAGTGCTAATATAGATTATCCTGATGGCATAGTACAGAGTTTTCAAGAAACTCTGTACTTTATGAAAGATAAAGTAATTAAGTTGTTGTAATATAACTCCTTGTGTAGGTGTGGGTCACCCATGGCCCAGTGCATAACGGGGCATGCGTGGCCACACTGAACCACATAGGAAAAAACAAACTCCTACATAACATAACATCCTGATAATGCTCCATAACATCCTGATAGTTCATAACATAACATCCTGAGGATCACTCTAGATGTGCCTTACCCAACGACTCCAGGATTTGACCATATATAGACAGAACTTCCCTGAGCAGTAGATTAGCAATTGTACTTGACAGGCTGTTTTTAATCACATGCGATTGCTCCTCTTGCCTTTGTCCTATCTCAATAAAAGGGGCTCTCAGACCCCCAATCTGGGTCGCTCCATCCCGAGAAATCGTGTCCGTGTCTTTCTCCACATTGGCCTCATGGACGAACCACAGGAACATCACATTTGGTAGCAGAGGATGGTTACTTCGCAAATAGTAGTGATATTTAAACCATTCCCTGCAAACCATTCCAGCCTTGGAATTTCCGAACTCAGATCAAAAACAGATTAAAAAATTGCACAGAACAAACATCTGCTTGAAATTTAGGCAGAAGAAGAGAGGCTGGTCTAAATTTTCGTAGGAGGGAATCCTATGCAAAAGATGTTACAGCTGAAAAGAGAAACATCCAATTTTTTTGTGGGTGGGAGGAAAGCTTTTATTTTCTTTCTGGTCTAAATTTCATATTCATTTCGGTGATTTATCTGTATAAAGAATTCTAATGATACCTTTTTACATAGTGAGAGGGGTTTATTAAACAATTCTGCTGAAACGGTTCCATTGTGTTCACACTATTAACAGCTAATTGTCCATGATTTCTAAGAGGAATGGCTTGCAAATATATGGTGTCAAATTGTGGAAGTCGATCACTGCATGTGTCCAAAGATATATAGGGCTGGCAGAGCAGAATGATTTTAGGATGGATGAGAATTTAAAGAGATGAAATCTTGAGTGGAAAAGCAAATTGCATTTTACTTTGTAGAGATTGAGAGAATGAGGATTTTCTGTTTTGAGTGTGGCTCGCTACAAATGCACCAGCTGTGCGTGCTTCTAAAAGGAAGACAAGAGATATACATGAAATGAAGCCCATCATTTCTAACAATTGTAGACAAATGGAGATGAAAACCTCTTTGATAGAAAGTAAAGAAGCTTAATGAGGATCTTCCCTCCCCCCCCCGTAATTTTCCTGTTCGGTAGATGATTTGGTTATTTCTTTGTATGTCATCATGTAAAAATAGGTTTTCCAGTTGTATGCTGCACTAGCTACAAGTCACATAGTGATAATAATGACTGAGAACAAGTTTCATTTTTTTAAAATTTTATTTTATTTCTCATATATACATTCACAGTTATATGATCTCATAACTGTTATTAATAATATGTGTTTGTAACAATTTTTCTCCCCTGCAATTGACAATATAATTGAAATTGCTTTCTTACCATCCCATAGACCCATCTTATTTTACAACAATCCTACTTCTTCTTCCTTCCCTCCTTCCTTCCCACCCTCCTTCCCCCTTCCCTCCCTCCATTCTTCTCTCCTTTTCTCCTTCCCTCCTTCCTTCCCTCCTTCCTTCCCTCCTTCCTTCCCTCCTTTCTTCTCTCCTTCCCTCCTTCCTTCCCTCTTTCTTTCCTTCCCTCCTTTCTTCTCTCCTTCCTTCCTCCCTGCTTCCCCCCCTTCCTTCCCTCCTTCACTTCCTCCTCCCTTTCTTCCTTTCTTCTCTCCTTCCTTCCTTCCCTCCTTCTCCTTCCTCTCCTTCCCCTCCTTCCTTCCCTCTCCCCCCCTTTCTTCTCTCTCTCCTACCTTCCTCCTCCCTTTCCCGTCTCTCCTTCCCCTTCCTCTCTACTCTTCCCCTCTTCCCTTCCCCCCTCTCCTACTCCTGCATTCCCTCCACTTCTTCCTCTGCTTTTCCCTCTCTCCTTTTCCTCTCCTTTCTCTCTCCTTCCTATTTTTCCTTCTACTCCTCCCTCCATCCTCTCTATCCGTTGTTGTGTTTACATATTTCCTCTTCAGGGGGTGACCTGATTCTTTTTTTTCCCCCCTAATTGAAAGTTATAAAAAAAGGCAAGATTTACAAAATACAAGGTACAAAAAGAGATAAAACTCTTTTTTTTAATTCACAGAGAAAGCATTCGAACAAAGTTTAGATCAGTGGCGGGTTCCTACTGGTTCGGCTGGTTCGGCCAAACTGGTAGTAACTTGGTGGCCTAGGTCGCCACGACCCAGGCCTGCCACGCCCGAGCCAGTTCTGTGCATATGCGGAAGCATTGTTTTTTGCACTGTGCATGTGTGCGTGCCGCACCCATGAACAACCAGCTGTAGTCTCTGCTGGAACCCACCACTGATTTAGATGCTCCCAAGTGGGAAATGATTAGGGTTAAATTGAGACAGTTTGATACTAGAGAAAAACAGCAGTGATATTAATGCTGCCCCAAATCAGACTTCAAAAAGAGAAAGTACTACATACATGTGTCTTGCTTCATGGCTGTCACAATCACAATCACTCCATGTACAAATGGAAATGTATGACTAGTTCCCCCCCCCCCAATACTTGTATAAATTGGGAATTGTATTGTCTTGTATTTTCTGTTATGGATTGCATCAGTAAAGGCTATATCAATTTCGTTGTATACATGATGTACAATGACAATGAAGGCTATTATTATTATTGTTGTTGTTGTGTTGTTGTTGTTTTGTATTATACAATTGTATCACAGCGGCCAGTTGTTCGCCGGATTTGGCATTGGTTACTAGTCGGGCCCCCCCACCCAGGGGCTAGGACGTCGTAATGTATTTTCGTAATATGCGTGCAGATCCAAGCAGTGCGGCTTTTTGCATTTGACTGATAGTGATTTTGTCAATTTTTAACTGTTTTAAATGTAATTCCAGTGCTTTTGGAATAGCACCCAGTGTGCCAATTACCACTGGAATTACCACTGTTGGTTTGTGTCATAGTAGTTGAATTTCGATTTTTAAGTCCTGGTATTTTGCGATTTTTTCATGTTTCCTCTCGGCGACCCTGCTATCACCTGGTATTGCGATGTCTATGATTGTGACCTTATTTTTCTCAACCAGTGTGATGTCTGGTGTATTATGCGCCAGTATTTTGTCGGTTTGTATACGGAAATCCCACAAGATCTTGACCATCTGATTTTCGGTGACTTTTTCAGGCTGATGTTCCCACCAGTTTGTTGCTGTTGTTAATATTATAATTTTTGCACAAATTCCAATGGATCATTTGTGCTACTGAATTGTGGCGCAATTTATAATCAGTCTGCGCGATTTTTTTACAGCAGCTGAGTATGTGATCAACAGTTTCATGATATTATTATTATTATTATTATTATTATTATTTCTATCATCATCATCATCATCATCATCATCAACATCATAATCCCTTCTTGGCAGTAGAAATTACAATGAAAATGTAGTGTTTGTAATAGATCAAATGTATTCCAGTTGAAACCTAGAAATTCTGATTACAGCATCCTGGTTTAACCTTGGATTTGCTATGGACCCTCAAGCAATTCTGTACCTTCAGCTGTCACCCCATCTGTGAAATATGAACAAGAGTAACCTCACGATATTTTGTTGAGTTTCTCATGTAAACAAAAAATGATGACGGGGGAAAATATTTGCACTGTGAAGGGAACAGCCTTGCCTTACGATCGCTGGAAAAATTGGTAGAAATGTCTTCATGCTTAGTCAAAGTTTGTCCTGTGTGATTTCAATTTCCCCAATTTCCAGATTGGGAAGATAGCATTGTTTTTAAAATGTCTGACCACATTGAAGTGCCATGTATAACCTGTCTTTCCTAAAGACATTTTAAAAAGATGTCTGGGAAAGGTTAATGATCCTGTGAATTTTGCAATATTCGAGGACATTTTGATAATACAAATGTAGTGATGGATTGAGCATGCCTCCAAATTTGAAATTTTGTTATTTAGCTACCTTAATACCTTTAATTATCTAGAGGGATAGAAACACCATAAAATAACAGGAAGAACAACACCGTTATTTACTTACTACCATGTTTTTCTGAAAATATGACCTGTCCTGAAACTAAGGCCTTGCCACATTTTTGTGTGGGCAAAAATATAACCCCCCCTGAAAATAAGCCCACTGGACAACCCCTCTCCGGTCAGGCAGAGCACTCCTCACTGACCTAGCGGTATACTGAAGGCGCCAAGCCGCAGGAGCCAGGGGCGGGGAGAAGGCACTCATGTTGCTTGGCGCCTTCAAATACCGCTAGATTGGGGAGTGGTGTTCTGCCTGGCTGGAGGAGGAGTTGCCGGGTGTCTGCTCCCTTGCGAGCAGGCTCCCGAAGAGCTGGGAACAGCCTAAGGAGTGAAGCAGCCATGAGGTGACCGTGCTCACAAGCAGCCGCCCAGATGGAGGGGATATATCCAGTGGGTAGAGCGCCACATGGCTTGGCGCCTTAGGGATACCCCCTAGGTCAGTGAATGGCATTGCCCAGCTGGAGAGGGAGTTTGCTGGGCAGCTGCTCGTGAGCGTGGTCACTTCATGGCTGCTTCAGCTCTGAGGCTGTGCCCGGCTCTTCGGGAACCCGCTTGCAAGGGAGCAGCCACCCGCAAACCCAAAACAATAAGCCCTTCCCTGATAATAAGGCCCAAGCCATATTTGTGGTTCAAAAGAAAATAAGACCCTGTCTTATTTTTGGGGAAACATGGTAGTAGCAGTAAGTAAATAAAGCAGGGATGAATTGGCTCAGTGGCTAAGACACTGAGCTTGTCAATCAGAAAGGTCAGCAGTTTGGTGGTTTGAATCCCTAGCACCATATAACGGAGTGAGCTCCTGTTACTTGTCCCAGCTTCTGCCAACCTAGTAGTTTGAAAGCATGTAAAAATGCAAGTAGTTAAATAGGGACCCCCCTTGGTGGGAAGGTAATAGCGTTCCACGTGCCTTCGGCATTCAGTCATGACCACGGCCATATGACCACGGAGACGTCTTTGGACAGTGCTGGTTCTTCGGCTTTGAAATGGAGATGAGCACCGCCCCCTAGAGTCAGGAACAATTAGCACATATGTGTGATGGGAACCTTTACCTTTACCTTAGCAGTAAGTAAAGAGAAAGATAAAAAGAGCACATCAGGATGGTTAGCTGTTCTGACTCCTCTCCGTCCGGTGATTAACGCCGACACAGGCTTACTGTTAGCTACGCTTTATTCACAGAAATTACAATCCTGTTGGCTGAAAGCCCACACACGACTCATAGGCAAAACATGGCAGCAACCCAGACTCCCACAGACAAGAGATACAATACAAACAAGAGCTTCTCCAACTTGTTATGAACGGTTGTGTCCTGCAAAAAGGACTCCTCCCAAAGTCTCTTCTTATATACTCTCTTGGGAGGAGCCAAGCCACAACCACCTGGGCTTGATTATATCTTATGAGCCTTTCTCCGTAACTGCTGCCTCCGTTTCTCCGCCCTTCGTTGCCTGGCATCAGGGACAAACTCCCTTTGATCTTCACCACTGCTCCATTGCCTGACGTCAGGGACAAACTCCCTTTGATCTTCCCCACTGCTCCATGCCTCAGGCACCTCCTGGTGGCCAACCAGCCTCTCTGGTCCCTGCTCTGAGTCAGAACCCTGCCCAGGATCTTCCACATCTTCCATAGCCAACTCATAGGGTTCCTCGCCATCGGAGTCCATCAGCCTCCAACTGCTCTTGCTGGGCCACAATAGTTAGCTGTATTTGGAGATACAGTAAATATCTGGAAGTGTGAGAGATGACTAGACGTATACAAGAGACTTGAACAGAGTTGTTGTTGCTGCTGCTGTTGTTGTTGTTGTTCAGATTAATGTGATAGCTAAGTGCTATTTTACTCTTACAAGGAGCAAATCACATGGCTTAAGAAGGTTAAGTCACTGCAAAACAACCCTACAGTTCAGGTTTGCAGAACTAATAATAATAACAACAACGTAAACATTTCAAGCTAGAACCATTGCTGACTGCAGAATGATTCAGATATCATTAAAGAAAAAAGAAGACATGGAAAGAAAGCAAGAAATTCTACTGTAGCATCTGTAGCAGAATTGAAAATGCTGTCTGAACATTGCAAATTTGACAAAGGACTAAATCCAGCATTGACATATATATCAGTTACTCTGTGGAATTCTGAAGGAAAATATTAAAAAAAAATAAGACTCAACAAAGGGAAATTTAACATTTAAGAGAGTGTTTGAAATTGCTATCTCCATGGAAACCACTGCTGGAAATACTAGGCTGGAATCAGGAGTAAAAGCAACCGTGAATACCCTAAAAGTGGACAAATGGATAATAACAGATCAAATAAGAGCCGAGGTGGCAGTGGTTAGGCAGTACTGCAGGCCACTTCAGCTGACTGTTATCTGCAGTTCAGCGGTTCAAATCTCACCGGCTCAAGGTTGACTCAGCCTTCTCCTTCCGAGGTGGGTGAAATGAGGACCCAGACTGTGGGGGCAATATGACTCTGTAAACCGCTTAGAGAGGACTGAGAGCCCTATGAAGCGGTATATAAGTCTAATTGCTATTGCTATTGCTAAATGAATTGTGCTGTCGTTGTGGCAGAGGTTCTCGTAGCCCAGATTCAAAGGAGACACTTGTCTTCAGAAGTTAGGTGCTTCATCACTGGAGGTTTAAAAGAAAAGACTGGACAACCACCTATCTGCAGTGGTATAGGGCCGTAATTGCAGACCTATGGCATGCGTGCCACAGGTGCCATGTGGAACCATTTGTTAGGGCACACAAGGCATTGCACTGTCAGCTCCAGCACCAGCTGACTTTGGCCTTCTTTTTTGGCTGTTTTTTGCCCTCCGGAGGCTTCCCTGGGGGCGAAAAACAATCCAACACGCAAACCGGTAGTTCAGGAATGGATTTCTGGTTTGCACATTGGGATGCTTTTCATGCTCCCGAGCTTCAGGGAACTCTGCTGAAGGCTCCAGAGGGCAAAAAAACCAGCTCTACGGGCAAACCGGAAGTCTGTTCCCATACTTCCGGTTTACCTGTAAGGTTATTTTTTGCCCTCAGGACCTTTAGGGAAGCCTCTTGAAGCCTCCGGGCAGTCTCCAGGGGGCAGGGAAGCTGTTTTCACCTTCCCCAGGCTCCTAGAAAGCCTCTGGAGACTGGGGAGGGTGAAAAACGGGTTCATCGCAAGCCAAAAGCGGGGGAGGAGGGTGGGGGTTGTGTGCGCATGCACACGGGGAGGAGGTTGCACAAGCATGCATGTGGGGTCATGCACATAGCATTATGGGTGTGGGCACGCCCCACCACGACCCCCTTGCTCCCCCAACTTTTGGCACGTAATGGGGAAAAGGTTAACCATCACTGATATAGCATCTCCTGCTTGAGCAGGAGACTACTGTAGAAGACCTCCAAGGTCCCGTCCAGCTCTATTCTGATTCTGATTGATTGAGAAAACTTCAGAAAATGCAATAAAGTCGGTCATACTGTTTAGGAAAAGCAAACCATATGCCAGGATAAGCAATCAAGACACTCTTTGAAAAGGAGAGAAATAGTGCAGATCATAGATAGGGAATTTGTTAATAAAAAGAGAAACAGAGATGGCTCACTTAGAAATATATAGTATAAAGCTGCCTGGCTGCCTAGATATCTAGTGCTCCTTAAATGACGTTGTTGTCATGAAGAAATTGATGAAGTGCATCTGCAAACCTCAGGATAATTTTGCTGGATTCTTGGAGCATTATGCAACAATCTATGCTACTTAAATATACTATTATGTATTGTGATCATATCATTGAGTCACAAGGTCTGTATATGTAAACTTGTGGAGGAATATTGAAAGCCCAAAGCCACAAGATGTTCCACAGCAACTGTTTATGATAAATCAATAAACAGATTGCGTCAAATTTAGCTACCGTGCTGCCCTCTTGAACACTTTACTACAAGCATGGTGATGCAAAAATCGAGATTGCGAGTAAATCCGCTTTGTTCACCAAACAAGAAATCAGGACTGTTTTGTATCTCAAACTGTATATGCGGCCTCAGACATTGTTCTAATGCTATTACCTTACACATTATGAAGATAACAGGAGTTTTATAGCATGCTAGTATCAGTGGTGGGTTGCCAATTTGCTTACTACTGGTTTGGGTGTTGTGGCCCAGCAGGAGCTGTTGGAGCTGCCATCAGACTCCGACAGTGGGGGCCCTATGATCAGCTCTGGAGGATGTGGAGGCCCTGTCCGGGTTCCAACTCCGAGCAGGGCGCAGAGAGCTGGTTGGCCACCAGAGGCGCCTGAGCCTTGGACCAGTGGAGGAGACAATGGAGAGTGATCCAGACGCCAGTAGTGAATTGTTCCTGGATGCATGGCACCGAAGAGCTAATAGGCGTAAGGAACAGTTGCACAGTTACAGGAGGTATTGCACTCAGCTGGTGTCATTAGCTCCTCTCCAGACTATAAAAAGACTGCTTGTGCACACGCCCCTCTTGCAGAATTCAACGCATTGACTAAAAGTTGGAGAACTTTTGTAACTAGCTTGGCAGCTGGATTGCTGCCAAGGTTTGTCTGATTGCTGCCAAGGTCCTTATCTGTTTGTTATGCTTGGCTTTCAGCCACCGAGGTTTTGGTTTCTTGCTATTAAGTACATTCCAGTTAAGCTTGTCTCGGCATTCGTTACTGGACGGAGGAGTGGTCAGAACATTTGGGTGTGCTCACACTCGCACATGCTTCTGCACATGCACAAAAGCTTCCAGTCGGGTGGGAAGAGCCTTCTCCCATCGCTACTACTGGTTCGGCTGAACCGGGCCAAACCGGGGGCAACCCACCTCTGCTTATTATGAACAAATAGACCAGGAAAGTGCTTGGCTTGGTTTGAGGAGTGAAATGTTTCAGTCACGAAAGGAGTTTCAAGTGACTCATCGTTGTTTCAATCAAGTTTTAAGTTACCTAACCATTAATTGCGTAATTGCCTAAAGAGACTCTGCTTACAGCAACTGCTTGAATGCGACGTTGGGCAAACCCCCTTAGAGAGCACAGTACAAAACGAATTCAAAAGGACACATAATTACTCAAATGCATATGGATTGTCTAACTTATCTCTAAAAATCACCATGGATGAGAATTCCTTTGAATTATTTTCTCTCAAAGGGATTGAGAGTATTTTAATCACAAGAGACATTAAAAAAGAAACTAGGAGAGATCCTAGTCATATCAAATCCACACAACAATCCAGAATGGCTGCAATATACAGCAGCCTATTGAAGTTTCTGAAGTTTTATTGCGGTGAATTTACACCAGTGGTGGGTTTAAAATTTTTTTAGAATCTCTTCTGTAGGTGTGGCCTGCTTTGTGGGAGTGTCTTGCCAGCCATGTGACTGGGTGGGAATGGCTTGCCAGCCATGTGACTGGGTGGCCAAGTTGTAAAATGTGGTGAAACTCACTTAACAACGCTCTTGCTTAGCAACCAAAATGTTGGCTCAGAAACTCTGGTATTTGAAGCACGCACGTCTTAAAGCTGTCAAGTTACAAGACCCTTGCACCCCTAACCCTTTAGAAAAAAAAAAAACCAGGGGTGTTCAAACTTGATAGCTTTAAGATTTGTGGACTTCAACTCCCAGAATTCCTCCTCTCACTCTTCATCTTGATGATGTGCGGATGGTGGGGGAGGGAGCTGGAACCGGTTCTAAACGGCACTGTAGATTTGTGAACCTCTTCTATAGAAGAGGTTAGAACTGACAGGAACCCACCCCTGATTTCACTCTATATAATTGTACTAATTCTACTATGTATTATAAACTGGTTTCTATATCCAGTTTAGTTGACTTTGTAACGTATTATATTTTGGTTTAGAAATTCTATTTGATTATATGTTTGTACTTGTATTTTACTTTTATCTTGTTTATGGGTTCTTTGGAATAAAAGGCAGCCTAAATATTCATAACAATCAATCAGTCAATTGACATATTCAGTATCTTTGTTTTGGAATACAGCAAAGACTTTGAGAATGCTCATTTCATGATTGGGGGGATGTATGGAATCCACAATTCTTAAGCAACAATACCGAAGTGCCATTTATTTTACTAAAAAATAAAAAAATCCCTAAAGCAATTGACAAATAGTCCTGGTAGATTTTTTTATTAGCTTTCTTACATTAACTCAAGATAATATACCTATTGAGAAGTTTCTTCACCAGTACTGTCTGACAATGCAATCCTATGCACACTTACCCTACAGCAAAGTTAATTTAATGATGCCTTAATAGGATTTATTTCTTATAAAGCTACGTGTAATTTTTTTTCTAATACATGTTTTAAAAACTCATATTGAGTTAGAGCTGACTTTTACATAAGCACCAGATATTGAAAGACGTAATTAACAGCAAAAAGAAATAAGTGAAATGTTTTGACTAGCCGCTATACTGTGGTGATTAGCTTTTTGGAACACTAATAGCTTTTACTCTCATATAATTTTACCTGCTTTTTAAATAGGAAATCTCATTAACGGAAATCTGTAGAATCAAGTCACCTTTGTTTAAAGACTGTACTGGTGGTCCAGTGGTGGGTTTCAAAATTGTTGGAACCTACTCTGTGGGTGTGGCCTCCTTTGTGGGAGTGGCTTACCACTCATGTGACCGGATGGGAGTGGCTTGCCGCCCATGTGACCGGATATGAAATTATGAATTAGTACTTAGATCGGTCCAAAGCTATTCAGAAACTCTGGCATTGAAGCATGCAAGTCTTAAAGCTGTCAAGTTACAAGATCCTTGTCAGTGGTGGGTTTCAAAATTTTTTGGAATCTCTTCTGTAGGTGTGGCCTGCTTTCCGGTCCACTGGTGGAACCTCTTCTAACCGGTTCGGTAGATTTGACGAACCGGTTCAACCGAATAGGTGCGAACTGGTAGGAACCCACCTCTGTGGTGGTCCTTGTCTTATGATGATAACGGAGGCCAAATTTTTTGTTGTCAATGAGACATTTGTTACATGAGTTTTGCCCCATTTTACGACATTTCTTGCAACATTTATTAAGTAAATCCCTGCAGTTAAGTTAGTAGCATGGTTCTTAGTAAATCTGGCTTCCCCATTGACTTTGCTTATCAGACGTTTGCAAAAGATGATCATGTGGCCGCAGGACACTGCAAGTCATAATATGAGTCAATTGGCAAGTGTCCGAATTTTGATCAGATGCTGCAATGGTCATATGTGTGAAAAATGGTCCTAAGTCACTTTTTTTCCATTCCATTGTAACTTTGAACAGTCATTAAATGAATTGTTGCAAGTGGAGAATATACCTGTATATTGTATGTATTTCAATAAATCGTATTTTTTCATGAACATAATGTTAAGAATGCTTCATGATTTTAAAATGATACAACAGTCCTCTACCGTAATAAAAATTAAATACCATATATATAAAAATTAAAACTGTGTTCAGTTAATATAGAGGAGTAGAATTAACCATGTCTCTGTGTGATTTCTTGGTCCAAAACTCTGGTTAATATTAATGAAATCTTGCAATTCTTCTGAAGAGAATCATCACACATATTTGATACAGTTCTTCTTGGGTTAGAAATAAGGCAGTCAAAGGTGCCCATTTGTAATTAATTACATTTCTAATGGAGATTATATCTAAAAAGATATGTGAGTGTAAAGCTTTACATCTGTGGGAGCTCCTTCCCTCTGGAATGAGCTGCCCCCGGAGCTTCGTATAATCCCCAACCTCCAGTCCTTCCGACGCACCCTAAAAAGTTGGCTTTTCCAGCAAGCCGGCCTGGCTTGAACAAAATAAAATAAATGATTGATTATTGTTAATTTTAATTGAATTTTAAATGTTATTGTTATCTTAATTGGGTTTGTTTTTTGGATACTCTATCTAATTTTTTAAAACTTTTGTAATATGTGTTGTTTTTTTAATGTTGTACGCCGCCCTGAGTCCTTGGGAGAAGGGCGGCATATAAATCCAATAAACCAGCAAATAAACAAACAAACAAACAAACATGCATACATTTGCGATGAGCATTTTTTGCTACTCGGTACAACTGGATGCTGGTTCACTGACCTTTCAAAGTCTTTGGGTTGTAGGTAAATTAATCCATAAAATAGTGTATGTATCAAGGGTTGTACTTTTAAAGGAGAATATTGGTAGGATTGAAATAAGGGTCTTTGATGCACTCTGAGCTTGGTTGTTTTCTTGCAGGTGTTTCATTAGGTACATTGATGATGTTACCTGGGTTGAGTAATGAAACATCTGTAAGAAAACAATTGAGCTCAGACATCACCAAGGACCCCTTATGAATTTTAAAACATGTTGTGGCCCGGCAGGAGCCATTGGAGCTGCCACCAGGCGAGGGGTCTTATGAGTTGGCCCTGGAGGAGGTGGAGGACCTTGGACAGAGTTCCGACTCCGAGCAGGGCGCGGAGAGACTGGTTGTTCACCAGGTGGTGCCTGAGCCCTGGATCAGTGGGGAGGAGGCAAGAATGATGATCCAGAAAATACCTGTGAATTGTTCCAGGATGCACGCCGTCGAAGGGCTACTTGGCGTCAAGAACAACTGCGTAAGCAGCAGAGGTGATTACGCTCAGCTGATGCTCATTAAGCTCCTCTCCCGATTACAAAAGAGACTGCTTGTGCCACGCCTTTCTGCAGAAGTCAACGTTAAGGACTAACAAAACAACTTGGCAGGATGGATTGCTGCCAGAGTTCGTTTGCATTGCTGCCAAGTTTTGTAGGACTTGCTGCCGGAGTGCTTATCTCTTTGTTTATTTTGGGCTTGCAGCCCATGAGAGTCTGGACTGATTAAAAGTATTCTTATTTACGTTTGTTTTGGCTTTTGTTCCTGGACGGCGACGGCGACGGGGGGGTTAAGAACAAAAAGATATCTAAAGACTGATAATAAGTAGGTGCATTACATTTTAGCCGTAATTTCAACTTTGTTAAGTATTACTGTATATACATTCTAAATATAGTAAATGCCTGAAGTCTTAGAAACTGTTCCAGTTACAGTGGAGAACAATTAAAAAGAAGCAGAGCTCACTCAGCCTCCCAGTTCAGATACTTTTGAGGGAGGGAGGAACAGCAGCGTCTTTTAAGACTTATTGGGTTGGGACCATTCAGTTCTTTGAGGGACTCTGACAGTTCTTCAGAGTACAGAAGGCACAATCCCTGCATCAAGCAGTTGCCATTCTTTTGTGGTCAATGCCAGATTAGTTCTGATGGTTCAAGCAGAACCAATCCAATTATTTCTGGAGATTGTCTGTCTCATAAATAATCGGTTGCACCACAAAACTGCGGACGACAAAATCGCGGTCGACGAAAGCGCGTATGTGACGTCATCACAGCGCGACGAAAACGATCGAAAAATGTAAAAATAAAGCGAAAACCTTACCCTAACCCCCCAACCTAACCCTAAACCTAACCTAACCCTAACCTAACCCTAAACCTAACCCTAAACCTAACCCTTAACCTAACGAAGAACGTAACGCTAACCCTTAACCTAACGCTAAACATAACGCTAACGCTCTAAACCTAACCCTAACCCTTAACCTAACCCTAACCCTAACCCTAACCCTAACCCAACCCTTAACCTAACCCTTACCTTTATGTGAATCGGCTTGCTGTAATTTAATTTTTATTTCAATTTTTTGATCTTTTTCGTCACGTTGTGATGACGTCACATACGCGATTTCGTCGACCGCGCTTTTGTGGAACGCGGTTTTGACGGGTCACGAAATAATCTGGCCCTATATCCTGGGGATATGGTGGCTCAGTGGCTAAGACGCTGAGCTTGTTGATCAGAAGGTCGGCAGTTCAAATCCCTAGTGCTGCTTAACCGAGTGAGCTCCCGTTACTTGTTCCAGCTTCTGCCAAAAAGCACATAAAAATGCAAGTAGAAAAATATGGCACCACTTTGGTGGGAAGGTAACAGCGTTCCGTGCGCCTTCAGCGTTTAGTCATGCCTGCCACATAACCATGGAGATGTCTTCAGATAGCACTGGCTGTTCGGCTTCGGAGATGAGCACCGTCCCCTAGAGTCGGGGACAACTAGCACATATGTGCGAGGGGAATGTTTACCTTTACCTATACTTTGTAGAGCTTTATACTTCTAAACAGAACCTTGATTTGCACTCGAAGTCCACTGGAAACCACTGGAAGAAAGCCATGTAATCCTTGGGAGAACTCTTCACATGGATTCTTTAAAGAATGGCAGTCAGCGAATAAGTTTGAAGCCATTTTCACTTGCAGTCTTGCTCAGTTTTAGGATTCAAACCAACATCCAAAACTTTATAGTGGGAGACATTCTTTGAGCGGCTCCTGGCATCCCTGGGTTTTTGCTGGACTGGTAGATGCAGCACCGTCTTCTCATACTTTACATTGGTGACCCTGAAATGCAAGAGACGAATGAGCTTCTTGTTCTTTTATGTCAGTGCGAGAAATTAAGAAATCTGATTTACACCTATCTTTGCTCTTCAAAAGGACCACAATTGCCTTGAAATTTTGCTTCTGGTTAACTTCTAGTTCTTTTTGTCAGGGTGCAAAAAAAAAGGGCCTTTCTCTGTAGAATTAGAGCCCTTCTACTTTCGGGAGAGAAGTATTTATCACTTCTGATGAATATCTACGATCACTCGAAAAGCACACTCACTGCCAGCATCATAATGAGAGCCTTTTGTAGCGTAACAAAAGCCAATATCATTTAATTTCTTCCAGTTGCATGCAGTTCCTGGCTTTTGATGTCTGCCTTTAATCTCTACACAGGTAATTTTACTAGCAGGTCTTAGATGAACATAAATCGAAAGAGGAAAGATAGAACTCAATATAGGGAGGAAATACATTTTGTCCATGATTTACAAGTTCTCGGGAACTCCAAAGCCTTAACCGGTTGTTTACATGGAAGAACAGACTAGGGCAAGTGCTTATCCCATTAATGGGGGGTACAAAGAAGGAATTACAACATGGGAGAAATATCTGATCTCCTTCAGTATGTAGCATAAAGAAATCCCCTCCAGTTATTACAACGTGTATACCAAGTAAGTATAATAGCAGTTAGACTTATATACCGCTTCATAGGGCTTTCAGCCCGCTCTAAGCGGTTTACAGAGTCAGCATATCGCCCCCAACATCCGGGTCCTCATTTTACCCACCTCGGAAGGATGGAAGGCTGAGTCAACCTTGAGCCGGTGAGATTTGAACAGCCGAACTTCAGAACTGCAATCGGCTGAAGTAGCCTGCAGTGCTGCATTTAACCACTGTGCCACCTCGGTATAAGAGGTGTATAAGTAGCCGAGGGGGCGCAGTGGTTAGGGTGCAGTACTGCAGGCCACTTCAGCTGACTATTATCTGCAGTTCAGCAGTTCAAATCTCACCGGCTCAAGGTTGACTCAGCCTTCCATCCTTCCGAGGTGGGTGAAATGAGGACCCAGACTGTGGGGGCGATTTGCTGATTCAATTTGCTAAAACTCTGTAAACCGCTTAGAGAGGGCTGAAAGCCCTATGAAGCGGTATACAAGTCTAATAAATAAGTAAGTAAGTAAGTAAGTAAGTAAGTAAGTAAGTAGTTGGTATCTTAAGCAGCAATTGATAAACATTGGCAAGCAAAGCCGTTCTGAAAAATCAGTGTTGCGGTAGAAGGAAACAGTCAATAAGTATTTCAGTAGTAAATGCATTTTATAGGATAAATGAATTATGTGAGGCATATAAGAAGTTTCTTTACCACTCGATCTGCAATTGTTATGTTCATCTCAAAATTCCCTAGGAATTCTGGATGACATGGGTGATATGATTTCATTTTATTCTTCTAAGAGCTTGCAAGGAAGGATTAGGTTAAGAAATCGATAGTATGACTTTGAAGACAGATCTGAATCAAGGTCTCTGATGCTGTTTGAATGTTTTGCCCATGACGCTAAACTCAGTTTAAGAAAACTAATGCTAGAACTGTGTGGCTAGTCATATAGTGAGCAAGTTTATTCTGGTCGGAGAAGAGGTAGGGAAGGGATAAGAGAAGGCTTGGTACGGCCGCTCATAATGTGGCCTCCAAAGCTTTCCTTTGTGTCATCTTAATATCTTTTATCTATAACCTTTGGCACTCCGTGACATTGATTTAGTATTTCAGTAGACGATTTTGAAAACTGAACAGTTTCAGTGAGATCTCATTGAGTCCATGCTGATTGTTAGAAGTCTGGCAGCATTTGATAGAGAACGGTTTTGGGCCACTTGATGTGATATATATCTGACAGAATACTTTAGTATATTGGATAACTGACTTCTGGTGTTTGGCTCTATGAATATTTGCTGTTCTATAAATATTTGATGCACTAAGACGCTTCTCTCCAGCAACTCAGAGTAGATCTTGAAATAGCCAATGTAGTAGTGGCAGTGTATAATTTCGAACAGAGGAGTCGCAGATGAAATCTGACTCAAAATCAGTCTGAATCTCAGCTCATATGTGTCCTATATATGCGGGTGGTAGAAATACACCCTGAACTAGGGATATCGTTCCTATTTGTCAGTTTACATGTTCCATATTCATTCAAAGCAGGAAGTTACTCAGCCTTGGCAGTAGGAAAGTGTGCATTTCTGATGTTCATACTTCACGATTTGAACATATTTAATTCAGGGAAGATCTAATCTGAGTCGGTTGCTAGGACCAGAGGTTTAGACTACAATTGGTCCAGAATGCAGCCGCGCAAGCGATATCGGGTGTACCTAGGTACATCCATGTTACACCTATCCTCCGCGAGCTGCACTGGCTTCCCATCAGTCTCTGAACACGCTTCAAGGTGCTGGTCGTTACCTTTAAAACCCTACATGGCTTGGGAGACTGGGCCTCCTTCGGGTACTGTCGACAGGCAATGCCGGTTGGCGACTACTCGAGGGAGGTCTTCTCTGTAGCTGCCCCGGCCCTGTGGAATGATCTACCTGCAGAGATCCAGACCCTTCCCACTCTCTCGGCCTTCCGTAAGGCCACTAAAACCTGGCTATTCTGGCAGGCCTGGGGCTGTTGACCCCAAAATACGGTCCAGCCCCACTTAGAAACGGAGTGTATGGTGTGTTTTTAAATCTATCTTTTCTTTCCTTCTCTTTTTTTTATTTATTTGGTATTGTAAGCCCGCCCGGAGTCCTACGGGATTGGGCGGCATATAAATGTTATTAAACTTAAACTTTAACCTTCTGAACTTTTGGACTTGGTGCTGGAGCCTATCTTCAAGGAACTTCTTTCTAGCAGAGTGTATCACACTCTAGCACTCTGGCCTCTGGTTTGAATGGGAAGATCTTCATTATCTTTCCTTCTGTACTGGGAATTCTCTTCAGATTGTCCTTCCTATAACATAATATACTTTTTGGGACTTTGGAAAGACTTTGTACTAAGTCAAGCTGCTGATTAAACCAGAGTCAGAAGCATTCTCATGAGAATAAATAGACGGCGAGGACCCTGCATATGGCGCCTCTGATTTAGTTGAAAGTAAAGCGTCTTCCCTCTTCGTCACAGGGTTTTGTCTCTACTTTCTCAGCTGCTGAAGCTTGTGCAAAATCATAGCCTCCTTGTAATACAGGTAGTCTTCCACTTGTGACCATTTGACCGTTTGAATTTACGACAGGGCTGGAAAAAGTGACTTATGACCAATCTCCATACTTACAATGGTGACACTGTCTCTGTGGTCACATGATCAAAATTCAGGTACTTGGAACCTGGCCATGCAGTTAACATAGTTCAACATCCCGGGGTCACATGATGACCGTGCATGAGTTTCCCAGATAGCTTCTGACGAGCCAAAATCAACCGAGGAAGCCAAATTTACTTAACTGCTGTGGCAAAAAAGATTGTAAAACTGGGTGTGTCTCATTGATCACCTAGTGTGGACGTTCTGGTCCCAATTGAGCTAATAAGTCAAGGACTAACTGTAAATCAGTGGAGGTCTGCCATTCCTCACCTAAAAAAGAGCATTTAGTAACTGTATAATTCTTGTCCAAAGGAGTTGTGCAGTGTGGTCCCTTTAAAATAGACTGATATGATAGATGGCTGAGGATGATGCTGGGATCATTCTCTACACCAAGGGCCAGATCATGAGGAAAGCATAATCCAATTGGTTGGTTTGGTTCTATTGGACTTATATGCCGCCCTTCTTCCAAAGGACTCAGGGCAGAGGGTGCGCCGGAAGGACCGGAGGTCGGGGTTTATGCAAAGCTCTGGGGGCAGCTCATTCCAAAGGTAAGGCGCTCCCACAGAGAAGGCTCTCCCCCTGGGGGTCGCCAGTCGACACTGCCTGGCCGCGGCACCCTGAGGAGGCCAACTCTGTGGGATCGTACTGGACGTGGGGAGGCTACCATTGGCAGTAGGCAGTCTCGCAAGTACCTTGGCCTAAGCCATGGAGCGCTTTAAGATCTTAATTAACACCTTGAATCGCACCTGGAAAACACTGGTAACCAGTGCAGGCCTCCTAAAAGGGGTGTACATGGGAGCACTTAGGTACTCCATGACAACCCGCGTGGCCGCATTCTGGACCAGTTGGAGCCTCTGGGTGCTCTTCAAGGGCAGCCTCATGTAGAGAGCATTACAGTAGCCAGTGAGAAAGGACGAGGGCGTTAGTGACTGTGCACAGGGCATCCCAATCAAGGAAGGGGCACAAGTGGCGTACCAGGCAGACCTGTAAAAGCCCCCCCCCCTGGTCATGGCCATAAGATGTTCTAAACTAAGCCGTGTATCCAGGAGGACTCCCAGATTGTGGGCCCTCTCTGAGGGGGCTAAAATTTCTCCCACATCATCAAAGATGGTACTTGATGCACAAATCAGGATGACAGGAACCACAGCCACTCAGTCTTGAAAGGATTAAGCTTGAGCCTGTTTGTCCCACCCTGATCCGCACAGGCTCCAGACACCGGAACATCATATCGAGAGCATTGTTGGGGTGGTTGGGGGTAGAGATGAAAAGTTGGGTATCATCAGCGTATTGATGATACCGTACTCCAAAACCACGGATGATCTCACCCAGTGGCTTCATATATATGTTGAACAGGAGTGGTGAGAGAATCGACCCCCGGGGCACCCCACAAGCGAGGCGTCTTGGGGTCGATCTCTGCCCTCCAGTCAACATGAACTGTGATCGATCTGAGAGGTAGGAGGAGAACCACTGCAAAATGGTGCCCCCCACACCCAACCCCCCCGAGTTGTTGCAATAGGATACCATGGCCGATGGTATTGAAAGCCGCCAAGAGGTCTAATAAGACCAGGACAGAGGAAAAACCCCTGTCCTGGGCCCACCAAAGGTCATCAACCAATGCGACCAATGCTGTCTCTGTGCTGTACCCGGGCCTGAAACCTGACTGAAATGGATCCAGATCCTGTTCTGGTGTATGTGAGAATGACTTTGGAAAACTGGGGGAAGAGCTACAATCTAGTCAACAATCTGTTAAATGATAGATGAATCTGAAAGAGGAGGGGTGGGGTGTTTTTAATAGAATAAAATAAAGGACGAGCATATTTTAGGTTTGCAAAATTCCATTAAAGCAACCTTACAATAAATATAGAATTAGCATTCATTGTTATGCTTCTTGCCTGGACCAACCTGAAGAGCAAACGCCAATCTTTGTACAGAAGGCTAGAGCTCTCGATATATTGTAATTATGGCAATATTAGCTGTAAAAATAACTCAACTATAAATTTGCTCCTTGCTTAGTAAACACTAATTGCATTTGACAAGCGAGATCCTTTAATTGAAGCAAGGGTATGCACACCGCGCTGAGCACAGATGCGCCTCTTGCCTTGCATCCCATGTCGTTCTTTTTCTGGACCACATTGGGAATTTTGTGAATGGAAGGTGCAGTTTTATTTCTTAGCACAATTGCTTGAAGTACAAGACTAGTGGCATGCAACTCAAATTGCTTCTGGGCCAGAGACGTGTGAAATAACAGAATATTGTTGAGTTGTCGCAGGTCATGGTTCCTTAGAGAGAAAACTCCTGTAATTTCATTAGGTCCCCCTTCTATTTCATTTGGTTGGTGCTGCATCTCCCAAGATATTTTAACACTGAGGCATCTACAGGGAGGATACAAAAAGATGGTTCACCAACAAAACCGCGAAGCCCTTATCCGCGCTGACATAAGCGCAAAGGGCAAATCCACGCCATCCAAAGCGCTAAGAAAAAAGGCAACCCTAGCGCGACGACATAACCGTGGAGGGCAAATCCACGCCTTCCGAAGCACTCAGCACCCTAACCCTAAACCTAATTCTAAACCTTACCCTAAACCTTACCCTAAACCTAACTTAACCCTAAACCTTACCCTAACCCTAACCCTAGCCCTAACCCTAACCCTAACCCTAACCCTAACCCTAACCCTAACCCTAACCCTAACCCTAACCCTAACCCTAAACCTAAACCTAACTGTAAACCTAACCCTAAAGCTAACCCTAAAGCTAACCTAAAGCTAACCCTAAAGCTAACCCTAAACCAAACCCCTAAACCTAATCCTAACCCTTACCTTAATTTCAACCGGCTTTCTGTCACCCCGCGCTGTTTTAAAGCGCCCTTCTGTCGCCGCGCTGTTAAATAAATAGCTACGAATATTTTCAGGATGACATTGAACTGGCCTACTCGTTTCATCTTGGTTATTACTTATACAACTTTGCTCAAATATCCTTCCATTCAAGCCTTAGCCATGGCTAGTACTTGGTGGAATGTTCCTGAGGTCTACATTGAACCTGCTTGGGAGCATGACTCTTTAGAAACCAAATGGTAGAGGATCTCCATTCTTCGAAATCTTCATTGTCATCCTGTGGTCTCTACCTTAGTCTTCTTGTATTTAATTTGAGCCCCATTCTTTTCCACTGCACATCCTTGACTTCCATTCTTAGAACTAACAAATCATTTGCCGCTTCCAGCCATCGCTTTGCAAGTTGCTCTAGTTAAAATTCTCCCTTTGTCCAACTCTTGATAGAGCCCGTGACATGATCATCTTTGGTACTTCACCCTCCTCCTGCCCTTCAGCCCCTCTTCAATCCATTGACAAGGAAAATACCCTTATTCAGCCTGGCTTCAGGGCATTCGGTGCTGACATTTATTTGGGGGAGGAGGGAAGGTTTAGTAAGTGATACTCGCTGCATATGTAATAGGGACATGTTTGTGTTTAATCTGGCCAAACTGCTGCTGTCATGTTTAGTTTTGCCGTGTGATGCAAATTAAGGGCATTAAGGCAGGGCACCAACTGAGCATGTACTGTAACAGGAAGGAGTCACAGCCAAGAAAGCCTCAAGGAGACAATTATCCAAGACAGTCTTTTAAAAGGAGCGTTTGCTGTGAAAACAAATCCTTTAATGCTGTAGCCTAGAAGGTAGAATATAGATGGGGAAGCTTAAGAGAGAAAGAAAGAGAGATTTTAATGCTTTACCACACCACATGGGCTCTTCTTCAGAAAGGAGTGATTCTGTTAATGGATAAGGAGCTGTGCAGGTTAATTCTTACATGAACATCACTTGATTTGTAAGCTTTGGCTGCTTTCTAGCTGAATGAATTTTGAATTCTGGATGAATTTTGAATTCATCAAAACAGATTTGCCTTCTGCACTTGACAATTGCACAGACAGTAATTGAACATGGTGGTGAGTGGGAATGACAAAGTGAAATTTTAAGAGAGTTTTTTTTCAGGTCATATCTTTGTAATACTTCTGATACCACTGACTCGGGATAATTCCAACCATGATTTTACTCAGGCATGTGAAGTCTCTTTGTCCAAACTAGAAGAGTTGTGAGAAGTTCTGCCATGCCTCGATCTTTCTCCTAATATGGTTGAAATAAGCACATCTTGTCTTAAGCCACCTCTATAAGCCACCTGTCCTATAAACACTCTGTCCTATCGCCTGTCAATCAGTCCAGATGTATCTGGATGTATGTCTGTCTGTCATCTTCATCTTATACTGTCCGGTTTGGACAGAGCCGAGGTGGCGCAGTGGGTAGAGTGCAGTACTGCAGGCCACTTCAGCTGACTGCTATCTGCAGTTCAGCAGTTCAAATCTCACCGGCTCAAGGTTGACTCAGCCTTCCATCCTTCCGAGTGGGTAAAATGAGGACCCGGATTGTTGTTGGGGGCGATATGCTGACTCTGTAAACCGCTTAGAGAGGGCTGAAAGCCCTATGAAGTGGTATATAGTCTAACTGCTATTGCTATTGCTATTGGTTCTGCAACCCAAGAAGACGGAAGACAGACTTCAGCGGATAATTAGAACTGTAGAGAAAACAGTTACTACCAACCTGCCTTCCTGTTGAGGCCCTGCATGCTGCACGAGTCAAAAAGAGGGCTGTGAAAGTATTACAGTCCCCTCGCATCCTGGACATAAATTGTTTCAACTCCTACCCTCAAAACGACGCTATAGAGCACTGCACACCAGAACAACTGGACACAAGAACAGTTTTTTCTCGAACACCATCACTCTGCTAAACAAATAATTCCCTCAACACTGTCAAACTATTCACTAAGTTTGCATTACTATTACTATTAATCTTCTCATCATTTCTATCACCCATCTCCTCACACTGCATGATGGAATTGTGTTGCTTGTATCCTTACAATTTAGAACCGAGGTGGCGCAGTGGTTAGGGTGCAGTACTGCAGGCCACTTCAGCTGACTGTTATCTACAATTCAGCGGTTCTAATCTCACCGCTCAAGGTCGACTCAGCCTTCCATCCTTCCGAGGTGGGTGAAATGAGGACCCAGACTTTGGGGCGATATGCTGACTCTGTAAACCGCTTAGAGAGGGCTGAAAGCCCTATGAAGCGGTATATAAGTCTAACTGCTATTGCTATCTACCTATTATCTATCTATCTATCTTATCTATCATCTAGTATCTATCTATCTATTCTGTCTGTCTATCTGTCTGTCTATCTGTCTGTCTGTTTATCTATCATCTATCTATCTATCTATCTATCTATCTATCTATCTATCTATCTATCTATCTATCTATCTATCTATCTATCTGACTCAGCCTTCCATCCTTCCGAGGTGGGTGAAATGAGGACCCAGACTTTGGGGGCGATATGCTGACTCTGTAAACCGCTTAGAGAGGGCTGAAAGCCCTATGAAGCAGTATATAAGTCTAACTGCTATTGCTATTGCTATTGCTATATGGATATTGATTTTCCCAATTGCTTCTTTGTACCCTATGACTATCATTAAGTGTTGTACCTTATGATTTGTGATGAATGTATCTTGTCTTTTATGTAGAATGAGAACATATGCACCAAATTCCTTGTGTGTCCAATCACACTTGGCTTAATTAATTTTATTCTTGTTTTGCAGCCATTTGGACCAATTGTTCCAAATTTCGTAATATTCCGACTCTTCTTTATCTTTTAATTTCGGTGTTAATTTGTCCATCTCTGCACAATCCAAAGTTTTTTTATCACTAATTCGTCCCAGGGGGTATTATTTTGTTTCCAGCATTGGACAAATGCTAGTCTAGCTGTAGTTAGCAGATGTATTAATATGTACTTAATTTTCTTTGTATATTTCCCTTTGATTATTCCCAGTAGAAAGATTTCAGGTTTGTATTTTATCTGTTCTCCTGTAATTTCTTGCACCCATTTCCAAATTTTGTCCAGTATTTTTGTGTTTCCGGGCAGGTCCACCATATGTGATAATAATAATAGAATAATATTATACTTTTATTCATTAAACATGAAACTCAGTCAACTGAATATTTAAAAATGTATCACAAATATTATTGACTGACACTGATGGTTAATTTGGGTTGCTGCCAGCATCCTAGTTATCAACCAAGTTTCTTCTCCTTCTCCTCTTTCTCTTCCTTCTCCTCCTTCTCCTTCTCCTTCTCCTCCTCCTCCTCCTCCTCCTGCTACTGTGTAAATGTTTATTGTTGTGAAAACAATACAAAATAATAAACAAGATACTATAAAGCCAAAGAGTATTTGATTTTAAGGTTATGTTCTGTTTCTGCCTGATCTCTGGTAACCTTAAATGTAAGTGGATGTGATTCGCAATGCCCTCTGACTTCAAAATGGTGCTCACAATTAGCTAGTCAAAGTTCTACCCTTTTCTATAAATGTGCAGATACCATTGTGCAGAATGCCTGCATTATTTAAGGGGCCTTATACCCTTGTAATTGCATTTAGGATTGCAACGTTAAAATTCAATTCTCAGAATACGTACCTGAGAGTAAGTCCGATAAGTATTGCTCATCAAAAATGGGCATCCATAGAGTTACCTCGCCAATTACCTCCACCAGACCGATTAGATCCCACAGATTAGGCCTCCTCCGAATTCCATCCGCCGGCCAATGTCGACTGGCGACTACCCGGAGGAGAGCCTTCTCTGTGGCTGCTCCGACCCTCTGGAACGAACTCCCCGTGGAGATTCGAACCCTCACCACCCTCCAGGCCTTCCGCATAGCCCTTAAAACCTGGCTGTTCCGACAGGCCTGGGGCTAAAGAATCGTTGCCCCTATCTCGAATGGTATGATTGTTGCGCTTTTAAATTATGTATTGTTTTGTGTTGTTGTCAAATTGTCTGCATCCCCCTTCCCTTGTTTGAGTTGTGAGCCGCCCTGAGTCCCCTTGGGGAAAAGGGCGGCATACAAATGAAATAAACAACAACAAGTTGCTCTGTAAGGTTCTAAATCCATGAACAATTATTTAGAAATAAATTTATCTAGCTAGCATGGGGCTGAATAAATAGGATGTGTAAAACTGTATAGGTAAATGTAAAGGTAAATATGTGCTAATGGCTCCCAACTCTAGGGGTTGGTGCTCATCTCCGTTTCAAAGCCAAAGAGCCAGCACTGTCTGAAGACGTCTCCATGATCATGTGGCCAGCAAGACTGAAGGAGCACGGAACGCTGTTACTTTCCCACAAAAGGTGGCACCTATTTTTCTACTTGCAATTTTACAGGCTTTTGAACTGCTAGGTTGGCAGAAGCTGGGACAAGTAAGGTGAGCTCACTCCATTATGCGGCACTAGGGATTTGAACCGTCGAACTGCCGGCCTTTCTGAGCGTCTTAGCCGCTGAGCCATCGCATCCCTATGTAACGCTGTATAAACAGGTCCATTTAAAGACGTGCTGAATATTTTTTGACTATTCTGCTGCTTCCCGTCATGCAACAGAATAATCAAGCAAGCACATTTCCATTAACCATGGTTTGTTTGTTCAGTTAGATTAGCATTTTCAAAATCAACAATTTCTTGTGCAATTATTTTCCATCCAACCTGATCTCAATATGACTGATTATAACAGGGTGTGATAAACTCTATGAATTAAAAAAAAGAAGCAGACCACAATCTGGACTGGACTATTGGTTTCTTGTACAGTAAATTCAGATCCAACAGCGAGTATTTCCTCTATTTTTGTGTTGCTTCCTTAATCAGGATCTACACCCCTAAGCTGCAAAATCCAGATTCCTAGTGGTTGGCAGCATGCAATTAATTTGCACCATCTTGTTGTTGCACTCCATGAAACAGACACCCACCACTTTGGAAGGTAACTGCCAATTACCTCCAATAGACCGATTAGATCCCACAGATTAGGCCTCCTCCGAATTCCATCCGCCGGCCAATGCCGACTGGCAACTACCCGGAGGAGAGCCTTCTCTGTGGCCGCTCCGACCCTCTGGAACGAACTCCCCATGGAGATTCGAACCCTCACCACCCTCCAGGCCTTCCACAAAGCCCTCAAAACCTGGCTATTCCAGCAGGCCTGGGGCTAAAGAGCTTCTGCCCCCCCTTCTCGAATGGCATGGTTGTTGTGTGTTTTTAAATTGTGTATTGTTTGTTTGCCTTTATCCCCTGTTTGTACTTCCTTTCCCTTGACTGAGTTGTGAGCCGCCCTGAGTCCCCTTCGGGGAAAAGGGCAGCATATAAATGAAATAAATCCTAATCCTGTTCCACTGATTAATTGTTCTCACTGTCAGGAAATTTCTCCTGAGCCCTCTCTTTGTTCATTGCTTCTTGTCCTCCTCTCAGGTGTTTTAAAAAACAGGTTGATGCCCTCATCTTTATGTCAGCCCCTCAAATATTGGAATACTGCTGTAATGCCACCCCTAGTCCTTCTTTTCATTAAGCTAGACATACCCAATTCCTGCAACTTCATATGTTTTAGCTTCCAGCCCCCTAATCATCTTTGTTGCTCTTCTCTGCACTCTTTCTAGAGTTTCAATGTTTTTTTTAATTTTAGTTTGTGCTGATTAAAACTGGATGCAGTAATTCCAACCCTCTTACTAAGGCTTTGTAAATTAATACTAAACTTTACATGGTCTTGATTCTGTCCCTTTGTTAATGCAACCCCAGGTGGTGGTATAGGAGGTCTCTGGCTCAATAATAGTAGCTGTGAGAGGGACTTTGGAGTCCTAGTAGACAATCACCTAAATTTGAGCCAGTAGTGTGCTGTGGCTTCCCCCCCCCAAAAAAAGCCAATGCGTTTGTTTTTTTCTTGCCTAAGTGTAAAACCTTACTTTTCTCATCATTGAATTTCATTTTGTTAGATAGGAGTTGTGGCCTGGCAGGAGCCATTGGAGCTGCCGCCAGACTCCAATAGCGAGGGGTCTTATGAGTCGGCCCTGGAGGAGGTGAAGGACCCTGGACAGGGTACTGACTCCAAGCAGGGCGAGGAGAGACTGGTTGGCCACCAGGTGGCGGCAGAGCCTTGAATCAGAGGGTGTGTTCAGGAAAACACTTGTGAGTTGTTTCAGGATGCACGCCTTCGAAGGGCTACTCGGTGGAAGGAACAACTGCGTAATTGTAGGAGATGATTGCGCTTAGCTGATGCTGATTAAGATCCTCTCCTGATTATAAAAGAGACTGTTTGTTCCACGCCCTGTTTGCAGGAGTCAACATTCACGATTAAGAGAAGCCAACTTCGAGAATTGGTTTGCTGTGAGAGCTTGTTTGCATTGCCTAGATTTGTAAAACTTGCTGCCAGACTGCTTATCTCTTTGTTTATTTTGGGCTTGCAGCCAACGAGAGTCTGGACTGATTAAAAGTATTCTTATTTACGTTTGCTTGTGGCTTTCATTCCTGGATGGAGGAGGGGGGTCAGAACAGATAGGGCCAAGTGTTCAAGTCTGGCACGATCCCTTTGGACCTTGGATTTATCCTCTGGGGTGTTGGTTGATGTGGTCTGCAAATTTGATGAGTTCCTCTTCTATCCCCTTGTCTAAGTCATTGATGAATATATTAAAGAGTACTGGGCTTAAGGCAGAACCTTTGGGTACCCCATTGCTTCCTTCCTTCCATGCAGATGGAGGGAAGTAAGCAGTAAAACAAAACCCTTAAATGTAGGCTTTGAGTAGGCAAACCAATACAGAGAGGGGATATTAATCACAATCTTTGCTGGGGATATTATTGAGTTTTTAGTTACCCTTATCAAAGTAACTGACATTCCTGTTTATTTTAGTGGCGGCAGCATATCAGCAATTTTTTTCCTTTTTGGACCATGACCTGACAAATACACGCACGACAAAAGCGCGCCGATGAAACCGCGGCACAAAAAACGTGACATCATAAACGTTCCCACAAAAATGCGCCGACAAAACTGCGCCCACAAAAGCGTGATTTAAGTTAAGGTAAGGGTTAGGGTTAGGGTTAGGTTTAGGATTAGGTTCAGGTTAGGGTTAGGGTTAGGGTTAGGGTTAGGGTTAGGGTTAGGGTTAGGGTTAGGGTTAGGGTTAGGGTTAGGATTAGGTTCAGGGTTAGGGTTAGGGTTAGGGTTAGGGTTAGGGTTAGGGTTAGGGTTAGGGTTAGGGTTAGGGTTAGGGTTAGGGTTAGGGTTATTAGGTTGTTGTGACTTGTTTGTTGAAGGCGCGCTTTTGTCGGCGCGCTTCTGTGCTCATTTGTCGGTGCGATTTCAACCTCACGGTTTTGTCACCGCGGTTTCATCGCGTGCTTTTGTCGAGCACACATTTGTCGGCGAACCTTTGTGGACATGTTTGCTCTGCCAAACTTAGATCAGGCTTCTACTGCTTACCCAAGGGTTTTTTTTTTTTTGTGGGCTCAGGTTTAGGATTTATGTATGAAAGGCAGAGGAAGGGAAAAATTACCTCAATTAGGTAATGAGCGGAATCCTTTGATTTAACTGTTTCTGAATCAGCCAATTGCGTGGAAACAGTCTGTAATGCATTCCACGTGTGCAATTATTTTTGACACTTAATAGAAACAATGCTATTTTATTTAAGCAGAAAACTCTGTTAGAATGACTTAGTCGGGGTTTTCAAGAATTAAAAAGAAAACCCACAATGAACATATAAGCAATTAATCTACAGACCTTCCTGGGATAACGAATTTCACTGTAATTGCCCGCTATCCGCTGTTGATTTGCAACCCAGGCTAGGGAACCGTTTGGCTTCCCCATGAAAATTCAGAGTTGTCTTGTTCTAGTAAACAGATTGCTGTGATGATATACGGTGGTAGTTAAACTCTCTGCTTTGTTTACCAATTTTGTTTCATGCTTCATTTGCTGGCTCTCTCCAGCATCTCACAGCGTATGATGACGCTGGATCAGTTGCACGCTTGGAAGCAATCTCTTGGCCACTCTCCAAGAGCTGCATCCGTGTGCCAGAGGCTCTTCTGCCTCAGCCTTCGAGCAAAGACATTTATGTTGCTTTTGGCATGACTCTTGATGTGCCTCCATAACTCCCCGAGAGTTTTAAAGAAGTTGGAGCAAAATGCTTGGAGAAATGCATTGGCACAAAGTGAGGTCCTTCAGGTTTAGGCCATTTTTTTTAACATAGAGGGGTTCAACTGATGGTTTTATTTATTTACCGTATTTTTTGGAGTATAACATGCACTTTTTCCCCTCAAAAAGAGGGTGAAAATCTGGATGGATGGATGGATGGATAGATAGATAGATAGATAGATAGATAGATAGATAGATAGATAGATAGATAGATAGATAGATAGATAGATGGCTTGGGTGGGTAGGTGGATGGATGGATGGATGGATGGATGGATGGATGGATGGATAGATAGATAGATAGATAGATAGATAGGTTGGGTTGGGTTGGGTGGGTGGGGGGATGGATGGATGGATGGATGGATGGATGGATGGATAGATAGATAGATAGATAGATTCTAAACCTTTAAGCCAATACACGGGTTTTTAAATTGTGATTGTTTGCAAGGCTATGTATGTAGCTGTAGATAAGTCTTCCTCAGATGATGATACTCCAGCTTTAGTAGGACTACTATAGCTACAATGACTCTGAAATTCTGGGAGTTTTGCTTTTAACATCCCTTGAGTATATCACATTGGAGAAATCTGCTTTAAACAAATCAGCAAGGCAGCATGTACAAAATCTCATCCTCAAAGAAAGTACAATCTACTGTAATAATAGAATACAAGTAAAGAGAAAAGAGAGAGATTAATGAGGAAAAGATTGAGTACACACCTTTAAAACGAAAGGTGAAGGTGGAAAAAAAACCTCTAAACTGATTAATAAAGATGTGATTATTTGAAGGACTGTTTTTCCCCTTATGTCCAGGCATAAAGCACTGTAGCTCTTCTGAAAATGCTCTTGTTACACAAAAAGGGATGTCACTTGCCTGGGTCTCAATCCCACGGTGTTATATAATCTCTTAAACACTGAATCAAACTGTACGCTTTCTGAGAATTGTTAGAACATATGTAAAAATGCAAAGGCAGGATGAATGTGTAATGAGACTGGGTTCCACACTGGCAGTTGAAGTCTACAAATCTTAAAGTTTGGAGATCCCAGGTATAGACAAGGATGTCTGAAATGTGACTAAAAAACTTATCTTTGAAGCAGTCTGCTGTCACAGGGTAATGTGTTACCAACATAAGATGAGAGGACCTCATTCCACCCTTGTCATCCATACCCTTCACCAAAACATCCCATCCCTGACCTGCTGGTGAACGCCCAAGTAATAGAGCAAAACACCGTTTTTTTCCTCACATTGACACTTGAGCCGAAACTGACCAGCTGTGTCATCCGCTAGGAAATTGGCAAAGATCAAAACTCCATGAAAGCCATAGGAAATGCCCTCAAGATATGAAAATCCCTTGCACTCACAATAGGATTCTCCAGTATAGGCCCATCACCCAAGCCCAGCACTTGGACATCCAAAGAGGCAGAGATTACAAGCCATGGTGGAGCAGTGGTTAGACTGCAGGTTACTTCTGCTGACTCCTGGCTGCCTGAAATTTGGCGGATCGAATCCCACCAGGCTCAAGGTTGACTCAGCCTTCCACCCTTCCGAGGTGGGTAAAATGAGGACCCAGATTGTTGGGGGCAATATGCTGACTCTGTAAACTGCTTAGAGAGAGCTGTAAATCACTGTGAAGTGGTATATACAGTAAGTCTAAGTGCTACTCAGAGGTGGGTTCCTACCAGTTAGCACCTATTTGGTAGAACCGGTTCGTCAAATCTACCGAACCGGTTAGAAGAGGTTCCACCAGTGGACCCGGAAAGCAGGCCACGCCTACAGAAGAGGTTCCAAATTTTTTTGAAACCCACCACTGGTCCTTGGATATGATTATTCTACACTATCATGCTCATATTTATAAAACTCAGTGCCTCTGTGAAAGGTAAGGATGACTACTGCGTTTGTGGTGCAATCAGAACATTGCGTGTGTTGAAGTTGTTTTAACGCAAACCAAAGATGCCTTTTAAAAAACAAGTTTACATCACATTCTTATGCATGCCAGTGCTGTGTGTGAGGTAATTTAAGGTGGTTCTGACAAGTGTCGTCGGCATCTTCATATCCAGTCACATGGGCGGCAAGCCACTCCCATCCGGTCACATGGGCGGCAAGCCACTCCCACAAAGGAGGCCACACCCACAGAGTAGGTTCGAACAATTTTTGAAACCCACCACTGGTGCTACTGCTATTGCTATCACACCCCTCAGGAAGACATAACCATATCACCTTTTTAGTGGAGTCAACTCAGTCTTCTGAGGCAAATTTTGTTTGGAGGCTTCCTGAAAGAAAAGACCTGGCCTATAAATGTTTCTAGCCCTACCTTTCAATCTCGGGCCATCTTTGATTACTAAGCTGTCTGTTTTGCCCTCAAATAAATCCTTCCTCTACCTCAAGCAGGTATATTGTGTTCATTGACCCATCCCAGAACAGACCAAGAATTGTCTTCTAACACACCCACAAAAAAAGCATGGCTGCTTACTGACATTGTATGAATTCAACCGCCCACCGAGCCAGCGTCAATTATATCCAGCCTACAATTGTTCTTGCTGTCTGGAAAGCCCTTTGCAGTTGACCTTCAAGGCCTCGTGTCTATAGATTGCTTGGGATCCTGCTGAGATTTTAAGATAATTCATCGTTTCAAAATCTCCGGAAACCATCAGGTTTGTCTGGCGCGATACGATGAGGTTTTTTATGAGTTTAATTCAGCGGCTGGCCTCGAAGAAAACTGTTCTGAATTTTGTGACAAAAATACTAATGTGATTCTTGACTTTCATACCGACATGGAACATTTCTGCCTTGGTGGCTGCAATCACAGCTCCCTCCCACACAAATATTGTCCGGACATGTCATATATACATCTAAATTTTGAAGTAGACTCACTAAGCTTTGGAAGAGACAGCTGCTTTCATGCTTCCAGGAAAGGTGCTTTGCTCATGCACTGTATAATTCTCCTTCCAAATGCTTTGCCTCACTAAACTTTTTCCACCATAGACCCAAAGCTGTCAATCTTACATTCTTTTCTCTCATATTGACCTGTGCTCTCCTGCCCTCTAGAGGGCACAGATTCTATTACATTTCATTTCATGCCAGAGGAATAGTGACTGCCGTCCACCTCTGCGATGCCTTTGAACTTTGATTATTCATTTAACAGTTTTATTAGCAGAGTCCTAGGCCACTCCCTGCCGGGGTTCTAAAATGCAGGAGCAGGGCCCACCCAATGACAGGCTTGGATTCTGGATTGTACTTAACAAGACAATAGTCCACTCTGACCCCAAATGCATGGCACCACATGCTACACAACCTGTTGGGAAGGAAAGATAATTTTTTTATTGCAAATTTGAAGCAGAAAATAAAAGTTGCTGTTAGGAATACAGTCTAACGGTTGGGTTGGCAATATATAAATCATGTAGCAATGCTGTACCTGTTTCTTTAAATCATAGAGTAAAATGTGATTGGTTGCTGTTTTCCTCAATTGGCCATAAGAGGGAGCCAGAATGACTGTTAGCTCTCTGGTTTGTTAGATGCTGGGCTGATCTGATCTGAGTGTTTTGAAAGCTGGCTGTTAGAAAGTGCCATGAGCTATTGTAAGTTTTGCAACTGGTAGCAAACTTTGAGTACTGAACTGATTATATGATACTGGACTGTTTGTATGTTTATGGTCTATGTTATTTGGATTATCCCTTAACTGAAAGATATTATTATTATTATTATTATTATTATTATTATTATTATTATTATTATTAATTTATTTGTCTTGTATTCCGCCCACTCCCGGAGAACTCCGGGCGGCTCACAAGAGACAAGGGAAAGGGGGGAACGAGACAAAGACAACATATTAAAAACAAAACCAACATTCACAATTTCCGTGGAGGTAGATGCTTCTCAGCTCCCCCCAGCCTGCTGGAACAGCCAGGACTTGGTGGCTTTGTGGAAGGCTGGGAGGGTAGTAAGGGTCCGGATCTCAATAGGGAGCTCGTTCCAGAGGGCCGGAGCTGCAACAGAGAAGGCCCTCCCCCAGGGAGTCGCCAGCTGACATTGGCTGGCAGATGGAATACATTGGCTGGCAGATGGAATACATTGGCTGGCAGATGGAATACATTGATGACTGACTGTCTTATCCGTGTATGACTTGGACTGTTTGATGGACTCTGATACCTCTATTTCCACAAAAGTAAAAGCCTATTTAAACTGCAGTGTCTCTGTAATGCTGGTTTGTGTGTTCTCCAACACAACTCTCACAACACTTCTCTGAACGCACTCGCTGTCCCAATGGGGAGCTTACCTAACAGTTGCCATGAGGTAAGTACTAAATAACAGGAGAGATGTTTCACCAAAGAACCCACAGGAGTGGGATATGGAATAAACATTGATTGTTCCTTCTTAAGGATCTTTAGGATCTGTGCTCCCATCTTTTCCACCACAATCCATTTAAAAAGAGAGGGTTGTTCCCTCTAGTCCAGTGTTCCCAAAATATATCACAAACAAACAAAAAAAACCCCCTCATATTTTCTCCTTTATTATTCTGATATTTCAGAACTCCTGGAGTTGAAGTCTACAAATCTTAAAATAAAACCCTAATATAAGCACCAAGACTCAACCTGAAGAATAATTTACTTTAGATTTGGACATATAAATATGGGAACTAACCAGAGTTGGTTGAAAAATGGGTGCCTATATAAATGTTTTAAATGGATAGACAGGCAGGCAGACATGCTTAAACAAATATTAACCAAATAACCCCCCTTCTAATTAGTTCTTGAGGCTGATAATGTCTGGAACACTGCTTTTCTTCTCTCTGAAACATGCCTGTTGATGTTCAGGTAGTTCTCAACTTACAACAGTTCGTTTAGAGACTGTTCTAAATTATAATAGGGTGATATTGGGTGTACCTAGGTACACCCACGTTACACCCATCCTCCGCGAGCTGCACTGGCTACCTATTGGTCTACGGATGCAATTCAAGGTGTTGGTCATTACCTTTAAAGCCCTACATGGCTTAGGGCCAGCATACCTGCGAGACCGCCTACTGCCACACTCCTCCCAACGGCCGGTAAGATCCCACAGGGTGGGCCTCCTTCAGATGCCGTCAGCCAGAGAATGTCGGCTGGCGGCTCCCCGGAGGAGAGCCTTCTCTGTGGCTGCTCCGACCCTTTGGAACAAGCTACCCCCAGAAATCCGGACCTTGCCCACCCTCATGGCCTTCAGGAAAGCTGTTAAAACCTGGCTATTCCGGCAGGCCTGGGGCTGTTGACCTCACAGTTGAGGTCCAGCCCCGATCAAAACGAATGTATGTGTGTTGATTTTAACCTGTTTCAGTTCATTTTTTTTTCTATTTCTTTTTTCCTCGTTGTAAGCCGCCCGGAGTCCTCCCGGATTGGGCGGCCTATAAATCGTATAAAATAAATAAATAAATAAATAAATATAATAGCACTGAAAAAAGTGACCATGAGTGTTTGTCACACTTACAAACATGATCCCCATGGTCACGTGAACAAAATTTGGATGCCTGGCAATTGACTCATATTTATAACACTTGCAGTGTCCTGGGGTCATGGGATCATCTTTTGCAAACTTCTGAGAAGCAAAGTCAATGGGGAAGCCAGATTCACCGGGTTAGTAACTTAAAAACCATAGTGATGCACTTAACAAGAAAAGTCGTAAAATGGGGCAAAATTCACTTAGTCTTATATACCACTTTACAGTGCTTTACAGCCTTCTCTAAGCAGTTTTCAGAGTCAGCCTACTGCCCTCAATAATCTGGGTCCGCATTTTACCCACCTCCGAAGGATGGAAGGCTGAGTCAACCTTGAGCCTGGTGAGTTTCGATCTGCTAAATTGCAGGCACATGACAGCCAACAGAAGTAGCCTGCAGTACTGCACTCTAACCACTGTGCCATCGTGGCTCACTTAACAAATGTTTTGTTTAGCAACCAAAATTTTGGGCTCAATTCTGGTCATAAGTCAAGAACTGCGTACAACTGCATTCCACAAGCCCAGCTTCATTCCACAAGCCCAGCTTCATTCAGAAAGAGTGCGGAGAAGAGCAACAAAGATGATTAGGGGACTGGAGACCAAAACATATGAAGAACGGTTGCAGGAACTGGGTATGTCTAGTTTAATAGAAAGAAGGACTAGGGGAGACATGATAGCAGTGTTCCAACATCCAACATCTCAGGGGTTGCCACAAAGAAGAGGGAGTCAAGCTATTCTCCAAGGCACCTGAGGGTAAAACAAGAAGCAATGGGTGGAAACTAATCGAGGAGAGAAGCAACTTAGAACTGAGGAGAAATTTCCTGACAATTAGAACAATTAATCAGTGGAACAGCTTGCCTCCAGAAGTTGTGAATGCTCCAACACTGGAAGTCTTTAAGAAGATGTTGGATAGCCATTTCTCTGAAATGGTATAGGGTTTCCTGCCTAGGCAGGGGGTTGGACTAGAAGACCTCCAAGCTCCCTTCCAACTTCAGTTCCAAACTGAAATCTTCTATATGTCATGGTCATAATCGGATGGACCCATTGGTGCTAACCTCTGTTGTCCATTGTGGTTTTCATCAATCAAAGCTTTCTCATAATGTTTTTCAGCAACTTAGGGAAAATGTAGACCAGGTTACCAGCTTGAGTGATATTCATACCACAGGTAGCATTCTCTGCTAAGAGTAAGGGCAATATTTGTGGATTTGAGCATTATCATGCTATTTTACACAATCTAGGATTAGCACAGGGATATTTTGCAAATCAGGCTATTGGCAGAGCCTTTCCAAGAATTGGCCTTTAAATATATATATTTTTCATATTACAGAAGAGGAAATAATGATAGAAGAGAATATTTGTTGTTTAGGGGTGACCTATGGGGTCCTTGGTGCTCCCTAAGCTTCATGATTTTCTTGCAGACATTTCATCACCAAACTAGGTAATATCATCAGTGTAGGATGACAGTTTGCTAATAAGTATAAGTGAGTACAATCTTTATTGTCATTGTACTTAAATACAACAAAATTGGTTGAAACATCTGCAAGAAAATCAACAAGCTCAGAGAGCACCTTGAAACCCACAGAAGGGAAATATTTTTAGTACACAACTAATAAATGTTTTAACTTCAGCTAATACACTTATCTTAGTTTTAGTTAAATTTTAAAGTACATTAAACTAATTTCAGTTCTGGTTCTATGTATTTCTTGGAGCGTAGCTCTTCGAATGCTATTTGAAGGGCAAGTGTGGCCTTTGGCCTAAAATGTTATTTAGCTTACTATGGAGAATGATGTGGATTTTAATTTAAGCATGACTTCTAACTTGTATTCTGCAAAAAAAGCAAAAAAACAAACAAACCCCCAACAACTGTCAATTTAGAAGATGGAAACCTGTCAGTTCTCCCTGCTCACTTAGTTGCCAAATGATCTGAATCAGCAGCCAATTTCATGCAATCTCTAGCAAATCACTCTATGGAAAGCCAGCTAACTGCCAGTGTTCAAGTCCTAGCATTTACAACAGTCTTTATTTCCCTTGGCCAGCGATGAAGGATGTCTGTTTGATCATGCTTCAAACCCGTGATTGTTTCCTAATGGTTCCATCTCAGCTGTCATCTTCTATCAGGAACAATCAGAGATCCAAAAGCAATAAAGGAACGACCTTTGCTCCCCTCTGTTTCAAGGCATGTGATTATAACTCGGTAGGCAAACATTTGAAGTTTTTCTTAATATCATTTTTTTTTATGTTTTACTTAGGCTGATATTGTTCATTACCTGATGTCCTTTTCCACATTCCTAGTCCTTCTTGTGTACTCTACAAGCTCGTGATTAACCTGGATCAGGTGGTGGGCCTGTTCTGTGTTGATATCATCTTTTTCAGATGATCTTTTGTCCATTGTTTTCATTGTTACAGATTGTGGCCATTTTTGTCCTAGATAGAGCTGTTCTATCTCAATCTCTTTGCATTTAGAACATCTTTTCTATCCCTGTTGCTCTCTGTCTTTCTAGATGAAGTTTATGTCCTGTGTTTTCACACATTACTTTGTGACTTTAGCTATTTTTGGAAAGTGTTCCTTTCCCTGACTGAATTAGTCTTTTTACACAACAAGTAATATTGAAAAAATGCTGTCTGTCTGTCTGTCTGTCTGTCTGTCTGTCTGTCTGTCTGTCTGTCTATCTATCTATCTATCTATCTATCTATCTATCTATCTATCTATCTATCTATCTATCTATCTATCTATCTATCTATCATCTATCTATGTATCTATTCATCATCTATCTATCTATCATCTATCTATCTATCATTTATTATCTATCTATCTATCATCTATCTATCTATCTATCATCTATCTATCTATCTATCTATCTATCATCTATCTATCTATCTATCTATCTATCTATCTATCTATCTATCTATCTATCTATCTATCTATCTATCTTTTCCCCCTTCACTAAACCAGGCATGGGCGTGGCCAGTGTGTGACGCATTCAGTCCAGCTAGCTATCAATCATCTATATCACGGGTGTCAAACTCGCCGCATCATGTTGCTGTTATGTGATGTTTCACAGTGTTTTCCCATTTGCGGAGCTGGGGTTGGGATGGCCTTGGGACTCAGCCAGAGCAACCAGTTTGACACCACTGATCTATCATCTATCACAGGGGTGTCAAACTCATGCCCCGCAGACTGGATGCGTCCCATGCTGGCCACGCCCATGCCTGATTTAGTGAAGGGGGGAAAAGTCATGATACATCATGTGATGGCAATGTGATGCGGTGAGTTTGACATAGATAAGGTATCTGATTCTAGGGATTTAAAGATAATAGGATAGAGAGAAACAGTGTTGCGACAATGCAAGTTTGACACCCCTGATCTATCATCTCTTTTTCTCTTTCTCCTCTGTGTTTGTCAATTAAGGGAAAACATGCCGTACAAAAAAATTCTATCAAGTGGGAAGGAAGGAAGGAAGGAAAATAAAAAAAAGATAAAATGATGAAATGATGAAATGATGAAATGATGAAATGATAAAATGATAAAATGATAAAATGATAAAATGATAAAATGATAAAATGATAAAATGATAAAATGATAAAATGATAAAATGATAAAATGATAAAATGATAAAATGATAAAATGATAAAATGATAAAATGATAAAATGATGATAAAATGATGATAAAATGATGATAAAATGATGATAAAATGATGATAAAATGATGATAAAATGATGATAAAATGATAAAATGATGATAAAATGATGATAAAATGATAAAATGATGATAAAATGATGATAAAATGATAAAATAATAATGAAATAATGAAATAATGAAATAATGAAATAATGAAATAATGAAATAATGAAATAATGAAATAATGAAATAATGAAATAATGAAATAATGAAATAATGAAATAATGAAATAAAATAAAATAAGGAAGGAAGGATTACTGCAGGATAGATGCAAATTTCTCATGAAAAAGCTGACAACAAATAGCCATTCTCATCTTTGAAAAATGCAGCTGGGCAATGCTGAATAAAACATACAGTATCTTTAAATTAGTAATACAAACAAGCCAATTCAAATTGTGGGTTAATGTTACTTATTTATTATAGATTTATTAGGTTTACATGCCATCTTCCCTTCAGGAGGTCGAGGTAATGTATACAATGTGGGGAATCCTTCTTCCCTTTTCCTCCCACAACAGACCCTGTGAGTTATATCTCTTCAAACTCCAACTTTGTCCCACTTTGAGCAAATACGAGTGGTTTTATTTGCAGAACGCTTAGCCCGTGTGGCACAGTGGCATATAAAGACCGAGAAAGCAACTCGGCAAATCTAGAAAAAGACACAGGCCCTTTAATTATTTATTTGAAATGAGGTCCATCCTTTCCTAAATGTCTTACTGAATGACACTCTGTGAATGAAATGCTGTTTCGAATTGAATTGAACTTTATTTTGCCAAGTGTGATTCGACACACCAGGAATTTGTCTTGGGTACAGAAGCACTCAGTGTTCATACAAATCATCATCATAGCAATAGCAATTAGACTTATATACCGCTTCATAGGGCTTTTAGCCCTCTCTAAGCGGTTTACAGAGTCAGCATATCGCCCCCACAGTCTGGGTCCTCATTTCACCCACCTCGGAAGGATGGAAGGCTGAGTCAACCTTGAGCCGGTGAGATTAGAACTGCTGAACTGCAGATAACAGTCAGCTGAAGTGGCCTGCTGTACTGCACCCTAACCACTGCGCCACCTTGGCTCTTCATCATCATCATCATAATCATCATCCATCATCATCCCAATAAAAGGAGGGAGTAAAGAAGTTAATAAGAAGGATAAATAATAATACTACAACCACACTCCATGGGTAAATATGAGTAGACATTAGACAGCACTGTAAGAATTAGGTGTTCAACAGAGTGATAGCACAGGAGAAAAAACTGTCCCTGTGCCTAGTTGTTTTAGCATGCAATGCCCTATATCACCTTCCTGGCGGGAGGAGTTAACAGTTTATGTCTAGGATGTGAAGGACATAAACTGTGAAGGGGTCTGCAGGTATCTTCTCAGCCCTCCTTCTGTTCTACACAATAGATAAGTCTATGGAAGGCAGATTGGTTGCAATTGTTCTTTCTGCAATCTTAACTATCTGTTGGAGTCTGTTGTACCTGTCCTGTTTGATTTCTGTACCAAGCCAGACAGTTGTAGAAATACAAATGACAGACCCTATAATTCCTCTATAAAACTGTATTAACAGCTCCTGGGGCAATCTGAACTTCCCGAGTTGATGCCCAAAGAACATTCTTTGTTGTGCCTTTTTAATGACTGTTCTAATGTTAAGTGTCCATTTCAAGTCCTGGGAGATTATACAACCCAAAAACCTGAAGGAACCTATTGCTGTGCTGTAGAATATAGCAAGAGGTGGTAAAACAGAATGTCTTCTCCTAAAATCTACCCTCATCTCTATAGTTTTGAACATGTTCAGCTCCAGATTCAGAGGTGGGTTCCTACCAGTTCGAACCTATTAGGTAGAACTGGTTCGTCAAATCTACGGAACCGGTTAGAAGAGGTTCCACCAGTGGACTCGGAAAGCAGGCCACTCCTACAGAAGGACTCCACCCTCTCAGATCCAGCCGAGACACAAGGGAATGACTTGGTAGACCATCTCTGGGTTGAGTTTCAGGATGTTGCCTCCGGGGATGTGGACAAGGCTATGCGAGCTGTGAGTTCCTCCACCTGTATACTGGACCCGTGTCCCTCTTGGCTGACTGCCAACAGCAGAGAGGTGACACGAGGCTGGATCCAGGCGGTTGTTACCGCCTCTCTTCGGGAGGGACACCTCCCCACCGCGCTCAAGGCGGCGGTGGTGAGGCCCCTCCTGAAGAAACCGTCCTTGGATCCAGCAGTTCTTAATAACTATCGTCCAGTCTCCAACCTCCCCTTTGTGGGGAAGGTTGTTGAGAAGGTGGTGGCCTTACAGCTTCAGCGTACCTTGGAGGAAGCTAACTATCTTGACCCCTTCCAGTCTGGCTTCAGGCCCGGTTACAGCACTGAAACCGCTTTGGTCGTATTGACCGATGATCTCTGGAGAGCCAGAGATGGAGGCTATGCGTCCATCCTGGTTCTCCTTGACCTCTCAGCGGCTTTCGATACCATCGACCATGGTATCCTTCTGCGACGACTGCGGGAGGTGGGGGTGGGCGGCACTGTTTTACAGTGGTTCTCCTCCTACCTCTCGGACAGGTCGCAGTCGGTGTTGGTGGGGAGGGAGAGATCGTCCCCGAGGCCCCTAACCTATGGGGTGCCGCAGGGCTCGGTTCTGTCCCCCCTGCTATTTAACATATACATGAAACCGCTGGGCGAGATCATTCGGAGGCACGGGATTAAGTACCACCAATATGCGGACGATACACAGTTGTATCTGTCCGCCCCGTGCCAACTCAATGAAGCGGTGGACGTGATGAACCGGGGCCTTGAGGCTGTTAAAGACTGGATGAGAGCTAACAAACTGGTGCTCAACCCGGAAAAGACCGAGTGGCTGTTGTGTTTTCCTCCCAAAAATTCGGCTAATGTTCCATCAATCAGGCTGGGGGGGCAAAATAGCAGTAGACTTATATACCGCTTCATAGGCCTTTCAGGCCTCTCTAAGCGGTTTACAGAGAGTCAGCATATTGCCCCCAACAATCTGGGTCCTCATTTTACCCACCTCGGAAGGATGGAAGGCTGAGTCAACCCTGAGCCGGTGAGATTTGAACCGCTGACCTGCTGATCTAGCAGTAGCCTGCAGTGCTGCATTTAACCACTGCGCCACCTTGGCTCTTTATACCCCTCAGACAGGGTCTGCAACTTGGGAGTCCTCCTGGATCCACAGCTGAGTTTTGACCACCATTTGTCGGCTGTGACCAGGGGGGCATTTACCCAGGTTTGCCTGGTGCGCCAGTTGCGGCCCTACCTGAACCGGGAGGCTCTCACAACAGTCACTCGAGCCCTTGTGATCTCTAGGCTGGAATACTGCAATGTGCTCTACATGGGGCTGCCCTTGAAGAGCATCCGGCGACTTCAGCTAGTTCAGAACGCGGCCGCGCGAGTGATCATGGGCGCACCACGGTTCGCCCATATAACACCGATCCTCCGTGAGCTGCGCTGGCTACCTGTTGATCGTCGGGTGCACTTCAAGGTCTTACTTACAACCTATAAAGCGCTCCATGGTAGTGGATCTGGCTATCTGAGAGACCGCCTCCTGCCAATTACCTCCCTGCATCCCATCAGATCGCACAGGGTAGGCCTCCTCCAAATTCCATCCGCCAGTCAGTGCCGACTGGCGACTACGCGGAGGAGAGCCTTCTCAGTTGCAGCTCCGACGCTATGGAACAACCTCCGCGTGGAGATCCGTACCCTCACCACAGTCCAGGCCTTCCGCATAGCCCTTAAGATCTGGCTATCCCGTCAGGCCTGGGGATAGGATTTATTCTCACCCCGCCCGAATGTTGAGTGAATGTTGTGTTTTTATGGTTAATTTTTTTACTCACGTTTTTTTTTCTTTTTTTTCTTTTAAGTCTTGTCTTGCACTCCCTCCCCCTATTGTTGTAAGCCGCCCTGAGTCCCCTCAGGGAAAAGGGCGGCATATAAATGTTCAATAAAATCTAAAAATCTAAATCTAAATTCCAAATTTTTTTGAAACCCACCACTGTCCAGATTGTTCCAGCTGCCCCACAGGACCAGTTATTCAATCTCCCACTATAGGAGGACACATTACCGTCTTGAATGAGGCCAATGACCGATGTATCTTCTGCAAAGTTCAATACTGTACAATTCAGAATAGTACAGTAAACTTCAATATCTAGGAAGATTTGGCTCTGCTTGAGCTCCATTTTTTGCCTGTTTAAAGTCTCTGCAGACCATGTAAGTGGGTGAGGAAACGGCTTTTGGATATCTTGGCCTATCTCTATGGGGGTATTTCCCTTGCACCCTGGTATAATGCCCGAACAACAGGACCCAGGACTGAAAGTATAGCCCTTTTGTGCAGAGCCCTGTGCTCCTCAGAGCAACTTCTTTGTTATTTGTTTGACCTTCATAATGAGAACAAGTTGATACAGCTCTGGTTAATGAGCCAATTATTTTTCCTCAGAATAGCATCCATGGAAGCAGTTTTTCCCCGCTACTTTACTGTGGGAATCAATTAAGAACTATTCTATCCTTTATGTTTGCATTGGTAAGCCTCCTTCAATGAGATAATTGATTGGTCAGGAACAAAACTACCCATGAAACTATTCCCAAGCAGGTAATTCGGGCTTTGCTGCACGGTTCACTAACTCATGTCAGAAACTTAACAACCTGAGTTAACGTTGTTTGTTGCAGCCATAGGAAATATATAGAATAAAATTATGCCAATATTCGATGCTAAATAACAGGTAGCAAGCATAGATATTTTCTCTGATATATGGAATTATCTGCACTAGTTGCTGAGTTTTGCATCACTTTGATTTGATTCTGGTTTTAAGGGTATTTTGGGATTGTGGTTCCTCAGTGTGTATATTGTATGTATATGTCAGTGGTGAGTTTCAATTTTTTTTAGAACCTATTCTGTAGGTGTGGCCTATTTTGTGGGTGTGGCTTGATGGTCATATGACCAGGTGGGAGTGACCAACTTGTAAAATGTAAAACTCATTTAACAATGCTCTTGCTTAGTAACCAAAATTTTGGGTTCAGTTGTGATCATAAGTTCTTTCTCTTTCTCTTTCTTTCTTTCTTTCTTTCTTTCTTTCTTTCTTTCTTTCTTTCTTTCTTTCTTTCTTTCTTTTTTCTTCCTTCCTTCCTTCCTTCCTTCCTTCCTTCCTTCCTTCTTTCCTTCTTTCTTGTTTCTCTCTCTCCAACTTTCTTTTTTTCTCTTTCCTTCTTTCTCTTTCTATCTTTGTCTCTCTTTTTTCTCTCTCTCTCCCTTCCTTCCTTCCATTCTTTCTCTCTTTCTCTTTCTTTCTCTCTCTCTCTCTCACACACACATACCTTCAAGTTGGTGAAAATTTCTGCTTTGCCAGCTGCTTTGCCACTTTTGAGGAGGATGCTGGACACCAAGAGGGGAGGGTGGCGGTGGTGCCCATTGTTGTTCCTGCTTCCAGTAATGCAGGCTTCTCAGAGAGCATTAAGTTGCAGGGCAGGTGCACCGATTCCAGCAGCTGCATTTTGGCTTAAAACTTGCTGTCCCGGTAACCTGAAGGGGACATTCTCCCAGTGGCAACTCTCTCAGGCAACTCTCTCTCTTGTTGCACAAGAACCTCCTGCTCCAGCCTCCCCTGCCCTACTACATTAAGATCCCTGCACTTCCTATGCAGGCCACGCAAGCAAGCAGGCCCGCAAGAACCCCCCCCCCCCCCAATGATCTGAGGGGAGCCAGGAGGAGCCAAACTTCCTCCTGGCTTACTCCCTCCCGGCTAAGGGTGGGAGCACCTTAGATGCCTCTGGAAGAATGTCCCCTTTGGGTTGCCAGGACAGCAAGTTTCAAGACAAAACACAGCTGCTGGAATCGCCTCATTTCCAATGGGGGGGGGAAGAAATCCATGTTTTTCCTCCTTCTGCATAGATCTCCCCAATTGGAAATGAGGCAGCTGTGAAAGACAAGGGACCGCACCATGCATGTCTTCTTCAAACAGGTGAAAAAGGAACAGCGGGGATTTCAGCTGTTAGAAAAGCCCCGCGTGGAACTCCCCTCCTGTTCCTTCTTCACCTCTTTGAAGAAGTCATGCGGCGTGCGCTCCCTTGTCTTTGACAGTTGCCTCATTTCCAATTTGGGGGGGGGATCCATTCAGAGGGAGAAAAAACTTGGATTTCTTCCCCCCAATTGGAAACAAGGTGGCTGCCAAAGACAAGGGAGCATGCCCCACGTGGCTTCTTCAAACAGGTGAAGAAGGAACAGGAGGGGAGTTCCATGCGGGGCTTTTCCAACAGCTGAACTCCCCCCTGTTCCTTCTTCGCCTGTTTGAAGAAGACATGTGGGGCACGCTCCCTTGTCTTTGACAGCCGCCTCATTTTCAATTGGGGGTGGGGGGAGAAATCCATGTTTTTCCTCCCTCTGCATGGATTCTCCCAATTGGAAATGAGGTGGCTGTGAAAGAGAAGGTAATGTGCCCCACGTGGCTTCTTCAAACAGGCGAAGAAGGAACAGGAGGCGAGAATTCATTGGGCAAGCCCACAGAAACGCACTGCTCTCTCCTCTGACAGCTGCCTCATTTCCAATGAAGGGGATGGGGAATCCATGCGATTACCACTGTCTGCATGGATTCCCCACCACCTTCATTGGAAATGAGGTGGCTATCAAAGAGAAGAGGGCAGCACACGCCACATGGGCTTGTTCGGGCATCCGGAAGAATGGGTACACTAAGGCACACTAAATTTCATCAACCGGTATGCCCATACCAGTCCGTACCGGCTGAAACACACCTCTGGTGTGTGTGTATATGTCTGTGTGTCTGTGTGTCTGTGTGTCTGTGTGTCTGTGTTTGTGTGTGTGTTTGTGTGTGTGTGTGTGTATGTGTGTGTGTCTGTGTGTACACACACACACAAATACCCCCCCACACACAAAGGAACTACAATCCAAAAATGTTACATACCCTTAAACCCATAATACAATATTATGTTGATATGATATGATAGATATGATATGACATGAAAGGGACTGTGTGCCCTCTTTGAAAGATGCACAGGATGTAAAAAACAACAACACCTGAATTGCTGGAAATGTAATCAAGTATCGGGCACTTTCTACCATATGTTGTGGATGTGAAAATAAGCAAAAGAATTTTGGCAAAATAACCAAAAGTGGTTGTAAGAAATGACCAGACAAAGATTAGAATTCAAACCAGAATTATTCCTATTAGGATTCATAACAGAAGACTATAGTAAGGGGTCAATGTATCTAATATTACATATTATAACAGCAGCAAGAATGGTATATGCCCAACAATGGAAAAATCAAAGTGTACCCTCAAAGAGGGAATTAATAAATAAAATATTTGTATGTGCAGAAATGGACAAATTGACGGTAGAAATTAAAAACAAAGGAGAATCAGAATATCGCGATATATGGGATAGATTTTACTATTGGTTGGAAACGAGAGGCGGAAGTTGAAACAAGAAGTAATTTTGATTTGTGAATATAGAAAGTAAGGCAATGAATGTAATATATGTATATACGATATAAACACAAATGAGCATATTAACTAGAATATATTTATATATGTATAATTAGTAATGTATCGCAAGAGGACAATATATGATAATATTTGTATAGTGTCGTGTATACACTTTAGTAAGTATGGCGGAGATAATGCCAGGATAGCAATAGCAATAGCAGTTAGACTTATATACCGCTTCATAGGGCTTTCAGCCCTCTCTAAGCGGTTTACAGAGTCAGCATATTGCCCCCAACAACAATCCGGGTCCTCATTTTACCCACCTCGGAAGGATGGAAGGCTGAGTCAACCTTGAGCCAGTGAGATTTGAACAGCCGAACTGCAGAACTGCAGTCAGCTGAAGTAGCCTGCAGTGCTGCATTTAACCACTGTGTCACCTCGGCTCTTGCATTGGTTGGTTGCATTGTGTCCGAAACGAATAGAATAAATTTTCAAAAAAAGAGAAAGATGCACTGTATGAATTGCTACGGCAGCCACATCTGTGACGCACAAACAACCACAAGAGCCTGGAAAAATAAGTGGCTACTTTGGTGATTTGAAAAGAGATGCTTTGAATGAGCTCTCACATCTTCTGAAGCACCTCTTTTGAAAAATATACACAGCCTTTGTATACATAAAAGTGATACAAGTTATAAATAAATTACAGTACAACTGAATCCACGCTGTGGATAAGAGTTACAGTATTACCGAGGTAAGTATAATCCCTGTTTCACTTGTTTCCTGAGTGGAGAACTTTACTTGTATCTATTAAATTCCAGCCTGTTAATTTAATCCTTTCCCCCCTAATCTATGGAAAGTATTTTGAATTTTATTTCTGCCTACTAGGGTAGCCACTCTCCTTTCCCCTATTGTATAATATCCAAATATGATAAACATTCCATTTACCGCTTCTTCCAGATTGTTACTGAAAATATTGAAGAATGCAGGAATCTCGATCCTGACTCTGAAAGCAGATTTGACGTGGAAATCCAGACGATGAGCATTCCTTGAGAATCCAGATAATTGTTGTGCTATCCAGTTTGCTAATTCAAATATTATTGACTGTTTTGTAAAATGCTGTGTTGAAGTCAAAATAGATTAGGTCTACATTCCCATAATCTATTAAATAATTTACTTGTAAATAATGAGATTAGTCTGGAAAGTCTCTCTCTTTCTTTTGACAAACCTATGGTGTCTTTTTACCATATGATTTTCAACAGTCTTTTAATCATCTGCTCTAGAATCCCAGGCAGTGGAGGGTTCCTAATGGTTCGGCCCGGTTCGGCCGAACTGATAGTGGTTTCATGGCCTGGGTTGCTGGAACCGGCAGCGACCCATGGCTGCTACACCCCTGAACTGGTTCTCTGGGCAGCTCCGTAGGAACCACCATCTTGTTTTTTGCTTCTGCGCATGCACAGAACACAGTGCGCCCACAAGTAAACCGGCAGTAGTGCCTGCCGGAATCCAACCCTGAATGGGACTGAAGTTGTTTAAATTCTCATCTTTTCCTTTTCTCCTTTTAAAAGATGCAGACAACATTTGACCTTCTCTAGGATCTGGCACGTCACACCCATTCTCAGGATTTCCCAAGGTTAAATTAGCGGTGAGACCATCCACAGGATCCTTCAGTACCCTAGGATGCAATTCTTTTGAGCTATGAGATTTGAACTCACAGCAAAGCAAACCTTTGAACGTTTCTATAACCCTCGAGGTGTATTTCTACATCTTTCAGATGTAGAATTTTATTGTGGAATTTTTTTTATGTTGTTGTTGGAGAAAAGAAAACCAAAAGCATAGTTAAGCAGCCTTGTCTTTTCTTTGGTTCTGTTCCAGTGGTGGGTTTCAAAAAATGTTCGAACCTACTCTGTGGGTGTGGCCTCCTTTGTGGGAGTGGCTTGCCACCCATGTGACCGGATGGGAGTGGCTTGCCGCCCATGTGACCGGATATGAAGATGCCGACGACACTTGTCAGAACCACCTTAAATTACCTCACACACAGCACTGGCATGCATAAGAATAGGATGTAAACTTGTTTTTTGAAAGGCATCTTTGGTTTGCGTTAAAACAACTTCAACAGTCTCTACCTGTACTCTACCTGTACCAGACAAAGACTCCACTGCTTCAAGAAGGTGCAGAAAAATGCAATCCGTAGGTGTTCCAAAGGAAGTGCCCCAAAGTCCTAATATCTGGTGTAGTGTTTCCTATTTACAAAAACCTTATTCATTTTTTAGAAGGAAGATTTCCAAAGGTATTCAATCAGTACTGAAAAGAATATCGGATAACAGAATGGCAAACTAAAATGCATTTACTTATTGGTGACAAGGAAGAAGAAACAATAGATGTGACTTCCTAAAGCAAGGAAGGGCAATTATGGCCATTTTACGACCTATGGACTTCAACTCCCAGAACTCCTGAGCTGTTCAGTACGTATTGAATACTACCTGGCCTAAAGGGTCGCTTCAATTGTTGACCCTTTCAACCAACGCCACAAACCACATGGGAGAAGACCTCTAGAAACCTTTCAATCTATCTGACCACAGAAGAACTCAAAATCTATGTGAATCCTACAATGCAAGCAGGAACCATTTTAATTTACTCAAGGATGCTAGCCTCTACCCATACATTATTTCATCATGAAGCTAGGAACACGGGTGAAAGAAAAATTATCATGGCAATTATCTCAACTTTACCAAGAAACCTTCTTGATATGCTTTCTGGTGACTTTTGAAAGCAAAGTTCTAAATCCCCCTTTTTTAACTTGGCGCCTCCAAATTCTTACCTGGTTCTTGACCACTTTCAAAACCTCTGGTTCCACAGCATTTTTTAGAACAATTGAGGATCTTCAGTCAAGATGTTAGGACAATGTCAGCTGATTGCAAATCGTAACTGTCAGCAGAAAGTTCGGGAAACGTTAAGTTCATGTCACTGAGCTAGAGAAAAAAAATATCCCTGGGCAAAAATTCTAGATAAAAGTAATGGATGCCCTATGGTAAAGGAACACTTGCCCCTAAAATAGACATAATAAGATTCCACTAATCTCATGTATTTTTAACAATACTGATTTTTTTTTTTTTAGAGAAACTGGTGAGCAATAAAAAAAATATTGCTTTTTTGAAAGGTCAAATAGATAGCTAAAGGGAATGTATGGATCATGTAATGTTTAGCAGTAATGAACATGTCTTGTTTCCCCCCTCCTTTTTAAATTATACATAAACAGAGAGAGAGAGAGAAGGAGAGAGAGGGCGGGAGAGGGAGGGAGGGAGGGGGAGGGAGGGAGAAAGAGAGAGAGAGTGGGAGGGAGGGAGAGATTTTATCCACTTACAGATTTTTAATATTTTTAAAAATAACTCTGGTTCCCTACAGATATTGTCTTTCATATGAAATAACAAAAAGAGAGAATAGCCTTTTGTAAAAGCCATTCTAAATCAGTTTTCTGGTTTGGAATAAATAACACTAAGCTGCAAAGATATCTGTGCTAACCCTCTCTAACACTAGCTCTGTTCAATCATACGTAGAACAGGCACACAGGGTGTTCCAATCTTAACCTACAGATTTGTCTTCTGATGTAAACACCTAGGAGTACAGTGGATTTTGCTGTGGTGGTTTGTTACACAGCTAACAGCAATTAGGCACCTTCACTTGATGTATGATTGACAGCTAAAGAAAACTAGCGAGTTAGATTGCTGGCCAGCGATCCATAACTGTCCTCTCTGACTGATGCCCCAATTTTTTATAGCCTATCATTTGGGATCCTATATTTATAAAGTTGTACAGTTAGTTCCGGCTTTAAAAAATCATTAGGGGCTTTATCCAGCTCTTTGTAATCTTTATCAACATGCATAGAATTAGAATTAAAAGAGCCAAGGTGGCGCAGTGGTTAAATGCAGCACTGCAGGCTACTGCTAGATCAGCAGGTCAGCGGTTCAAATCTCACCGGCTCAGGGTTGACTCAGCCTTCCATCCTTCCGGGGTGGGTAAAATGAGGACCCAGATTGTTGGGGGCAATATGCTGACTCTGTAAACCGCTTAGAGAGGGCTGAAAGCCCTATGAAGCGGTATATAAGTCTACTGCTATAGAATTATAAAGTTATAGTCGTGTTTCTCCATTATGTTAAGCACTTGAAATAAATAAGCTTAATGACTTCTGATACATGTCAACTAGTACAAAGTCTTCATGGTTCTCTATGGAATTTTGTTGATTTATTTTATTTCATTTACTTCAGAGGTGGGTTCCTACCAGTTCGCACCTATTCGGTAGAACCGATTTGTCAAATATACCGAACCGGTTAGAAGAGGTTCCACCAGTGGACCCGGAAAGCAGGCCACACCTACAGAAGAGGTTCCAAAATTTTTTGAAACTCACCACTGGTCCTTGGATATGATTATTCTACACTGCACTGGCTGCCTATCGGTCTCCGAACATGCTTCAAGGTGCTGGTTATCACCTTTAAAGCCCTACATGGCCTAGGACCCGGATATCTGCGAGACCGTCTTCTGCCACATACCTCCCAACGGCTGATAAGATCTCACAGGATGGGCCTTCTCCGGGTGCCGTCGGCCAGACAATGTCGGCTGGCGACTCCTTGGGGGAGGGCCTTCTCTGTAGCTGCTCCGACCCTATGGAAGGACCTACCCCCAGAGATCCGGACCCTTCCCACTCTCTCGGCCTTCTGAAAGGCTACTAAAACCTGGCTATTCCAGCAGGCCTGGGGCTGTTGACCTCATGAATGAGGTCCAGCCCCGCCTAGATTGAGTGCATGAAGTGATTTAATCTGCTTTTCTTCTCTATTTTTAATTTTTATCCTTTTTAGAGTTGTATTTCTGTAAGCCGCCCGGAGTCCTTCGGGATTGGGCGGCATATAAATTCATTAAATTTGAATTTGAATTTTATAATAATGGTACAGGTAAATCTCAGTTATTGAGTTATTCAATTATGCAGTGACTCTTTGAAGTTACGATGGTTCTAGTAAAAATAGCTTTGCTATCAAGATGCATATTTACAACAGTTGCAGCATCGATCTCTCAATCACGGGATTCCCCATTACAAATTTCCTGTGCATGACCCTTTGGTTTCCCCTCTCCACTCTCAGAGCAGAGACATCAGAGAGAAAGCGATTACAAGAAAATAAACTGGCACACAATGGGAAATACCACTGTATTTGTCCAGCATACTCGCGCCTGGGAGCAGCAAATATGCTAGCTAACCAGCTGGCACTAGCTCATACTTTTTGATATACATTTCCCTTATTGTGCCAGTTCCTCTCCTGTAATTCCTTCCTGTGAATGAATGAAAATGCAAACATTAATTCGCTTCTTGCTAATTATCCCAGTCCTGATTTGAATATTCCAAACCACAGGGTGAGAAAAAAGGAAAGCTGAAGTAAAATTGTAAGCACAATTATGATTTTTTTTCCATTTAGCAACCAAGTTGTAGTTGTTAAATATGGACTACCTGTATCAATTCATTATGTAAATGGGATTCAAATCAATATATTCAAGTTGTGTGTGTGTGTGTGTGTGTGTGTGCGTATGTACGCACGCACGCACGTAAGGTGCAGGCTGAACCGAAGTAGGCCTCAAGCCTGAACCAAACTAGGGTTTCATGATATTAAGCTTTCACTGTTCATATAGAAATGGCAAGGTTTGCTTTTAGGACATAGTGTGGTTAGACACGGGTTAGAAAGGAAGTCTGCACATGAAATATGCTGAAGTAGGGCATCTATTTTAGCCCCTCTGCTTGCTTGGCTGTTAATTTGTTTGGTTGACACATACTATTTGTTCCTCAAAATATGAGCTATGCATGAGGGGTGTTTCCAAAACTAACAGATGGCTTGTGGCTGGAAGTGATAAACTATATAAGGAAGTTCCTGAATTTCACTCGGGGTTCAGGCCATTTATTCTTTGCTTTGAAATTGCGCAAATAAACTTTTCCTTCTCTAAAGAGCTGGCTTGTGTGTCTCATCATTTCCTACAACACACGCACACACACAAACTACAGCATTCATAAACAAAATTCTACCTCTTTAAATGCCTTAAGCCATTCATGTAGCCTCTACTTTAATTAGCTCTCATTGATTCAAATAGCCTTTTTTTATATGTGCCCCAAATGTTTGCACAGCTCTTATGAATGTATGTCAATATGTGCCATAATCCAGTGTCATTCAACTAAATCCCAGATTCTACATGATATCTTGATATGTGGACAACACTCAGGTGAATCATAATGCATATTTGCCCTATATGGGTCTTAGAGAATCAGAATGTGCAGCTGAGTGTTATAAAGCAAACATCTTGGGCATGAGTTTCTAAACCAGATTGATATGCCATCTGTACCAATAAATGTTTGTCCAAGAGGAGAAACATTTATTTCTATGCAGGTACAGAGTTTTGCATCAGTTACACTGAGTGCAAGGTAATCAGACAATGGAAGATGGAACTTTTAAAAGTGTGGGTTCTTTTAAATATAGAGCCGAGGTGGCACAGTGGTTAAATGCAGCACTGCAGGCTACTTTAGCTGACTGCAGTTCTGCAGTTCGGCTGTTCAAATCTCACCGGCTCAGGGTTGACTCAGCCTTCCATCCTTCCGAGGTGGGTGAAATGAGAACCCGGATTGTTGTTGGGGGCAATATGCTGACTCTGTAAACCGCTTAGAGAGGGCTGAAAGCCCTATGAAGCGGTATATAAGTCTAACTGCTATTGCTATTGCTATATCCTGGGTGTGGGGTTTTAGCAGCTTAAAGCATGTGATTTGGATATGATTTCTTCTATAATGAATGAATTCACTTTTCCCATGGAGTCATCAGAGAAGAAAAATATGCTATATATATTTCTGTATACATCCATCAGCATTCACGGTGAATATACTTATCTGGGAATAAAGCTGAATAACTTTGACATAAACATGTATGCATGCACAAACAACCTTGGGTTACCTACACTTTAGAAATGGTAGAGTTACATCATTCTATAAGAATAACATGAGAAAGTATCCAAAGATACTATAGGAAAGCTGATTTTATTCTCCCAAACGGTTCAGTGTATTTTGAGCCTTTTATTTCTTGTCATGAACTTGGTAACTCTAAGTTGCTGTGAATTTTTTGCAGCTCTGCTGTAGAGCACTGTAGAGAATATAAGGAAAGTAGAGCAGTGAATTAAAGCATTAGCATTGCTTATTTAGAATCGACTTTCTGCAAAACATTATTATTCCAAGAAATTGCTGGTTTACCTCTTTTGATATTTCCCTCCTTCAGAGGTTAGAGGAAGAAGCATGATAATAGGTTTTTCTTGACCAATGGAAACAGCAGGAACACAGAGGAAAGAAAGAACATAATACCAGTGTTCCTAATATTAAGGAAAGCTAAAGTTGAGTGTAAGTCAAAGGGAAAACTAACTAGGTTGCAAAATAGCAGTAGACTTATATACCGCTTCATAGGGCTTTCAGCCCTCTCTAAGCGGTTTACAGAGAGTCAGCATATTGCCCCCAACAATCTGGGTCCTCATTTTACCCACCTCGGAAGGATGGAAGGCTGAGTCAACCCTGAGCCGGTGAGATTTGAACCGCTGAACTGCTGATCTAGCAGTAGCCTGCAGTGCTGCATTTAACCACTGCGCCACCTTGGGTAGACATTCCTTCAAATGAGATGTAAAAGGGACAGCTGCAAAAAAAATTTCAAATTTTAAAAAATGGAGGACAGAACATGTCAATGTGGCTACACATCGAGCTACACAAAAATCTCAATGAAAACTGGGATTGAAATCCCAGTTGGAGGGGGGGAGATAAGGGGGAGAGAGAGAGAGAAACAGGGAGAGAGGAGAGAGAGAGAGAGAGAGGAGGAGAGAAGAGAGGATGAGAGAGAGGGGGGAGAGGGAGAAAGAGAGAGGAGAGAGGAAGAGAGAGATAAGAGGGAGAGGGAGGAGAGAGAGAGATAAGAGGGAGAGGGAGGAGAGAGAGAGAGAGAGAGAGAGAGAGAGAGAGAGAGAGAGAGAGAGAGAGAGAGAGAGAGAGAGAGAGAGATTCAATTTGTATAGCTGCCCAGGCTATACCAAACCAGTTATTGGAAAATAAGAAGGAAGAAGATAACAAGAGGAAATATATGTAGCCCAGGTTTGTAGATGTGACATCCTATTATATCAGGGAAGGTAATTCTCAGAATGAGATGAAGTAGATGAAAACTATCAAGATTAAAAGGCTCCTTTCTTCCCCTTTCAGATGAGAGCTCAAGGCAGCATCTATATCATTCTCTCCTTTCATTCTTCTCAACCCATCTTTATGAGATAGATTGGACTGAGGAACAGTGAGTGGACCAAATTCACTCAATTTCCATGACTGAGGGTGAACTTTGTTCTCAGTGATCCTAGCCCAACATCAAGAGCAAGTAGTCAGAACATTTATCTCGTTGAAAACAACCAAATGCGAACAGAACAGAGGTGGGTTCCTACCAGTTCGCACCTATTCGGTAGAACCGGTTCGTCAAATCTACTGAACCGGTTAGAAGAGGCTCCACCAGTGGACCCGGAAAGCAGGCCACACCTACAGAAGAGGTTCCAAAATTTTTTGAAACCCACCACTGGTCCTTGGATGTGATTATTCTACACTATCATGCTCATATTTATAAAACTCAGTGCCTCTGTGAAAGGTAAGGATGACTACTGCGTTTGTGGTGCAATCAGAACATTGCGTCTGTTGAAGTTGTTTGTCTATTGACTGTTATGATGGAAACCCCCAAAATCTTCTCACAACCTATTTCTGCCCTTAAAATCTGGCTGTCCCAGCAGGCCAGGGGCTAAAGACCCTAACCCCACCCGAATGGTATGACTGTTGTGCTTCTTTTAACAATGTATTGTTTTTCATGTTTATAACTTGTTTGTCGTCCCCTCCCCCTGAGTTGTGAGCCGCCCTGAGTCCCCTCAGGGAAAAGGGCGGCATACAAATAAAGTATATCAAATAAATAAAGTATATCAAATGACATCTACTCCCTTGTGGCAGTGGTGGGTTTCAAAAATTGTTCGAACCTACTCTGTGGGTGTGGCCTCCTTTGTGGGAGTGGCTTGCCACCCATGTGACCGGAAGGGAGTGGCTTGCCGCCCATGTGACCGGATATGAAGATGCCGACGACACTTGTCAGAACCACCTTAAATTACCTCATACACAGCACTGGCATGCATAAGGATAGGATGTAAACTTGTTTTTTAAAAGGCATCTTTGGTTTGCGTTAAAACAACTTCAACACACGCAATGTTTTGATTGCACCACAAACGCAGTAGTCATCCTTACCTTTCACAGAGGCACTGAGTTTTATAAATATGAGCATGATAGTGTAGAATAATCATATCCAAGGACCAGTGGTGGGTTTCAAAAAATTTTGGAACCTCTTCTGTAGGTGTGGCCTGCTTTCCGGGTCCACTGGTTGAACCTCTTCTAACCGGTTTGGTAGATTTGACAAACCGGTTCTACAGAATAGATGTGAACTGGTAGGAACCCACCTCTGCCTTGTGGTCAAGTGACTGCATTTGAGTCATGCTGATCTTCTTTGTGCCATTCCAATTTTAGTATGTGTGTTGCTGAAATGAGCACAGGTTACCACATTTTGAATGCTGAACATTTATGGCAATTTGCAGAGCCCTGCAGTCACCTGACTGTAACTTGCAAAGTTTTTTCTTCTTCCAGGAAGTGATATTTACTTTGGATTTCTGCAAAAAGACTCCCATAGTGAACAATGGGTTTGCTATGATCTCTCATGACGTACAACTGTAGTTGTGAGGCTCAATTATGGTCAAAAGATGAGTATTACCTGCAGACCAGGTAATGCTTCATGCAACTGCTACACATTTCTAGGGAAAGACAGATTGAAAGTTGGAGAGGGTGTTGCACTACTCTTTCTCTCTAATTCTCCACTCGTCTTTTCAATTTGACATGCAAAGTGCTATAGAGTCCTATCCAATGTGGTGTGTCTTAAATGAGGGATGAGTGAAGAGACTCACAGCTAATACAACAGCTCTTTATTAGGTAGTATATACTACCTGAGCCGAGGTGGCGCAGTGGTTAAATACTTCAGCTGACTGCAGTTCTGCAGTTCGGCTGTTCAAATCTCACCGGCTCAGGGTTGACTCAGCCTTCCATCCTTCTGAGGACCCGGATTGTTGTTGGGGGCGATATGCTGACTCTGTAAACCACTTAGAGAGAGCTGAAAGCCCTATGAAGTGGTATATAAGTCTAACTGCTATTGCTACCTAAGTGAGTATATACAAGTGCCAAAGCTATCCAGAAGTTCCCTCTTTTAAAGGGAGCTGTCTGAAAGCTCAGCCACGGAGATCTCTTGAATGTTCCTGCTTGCAGCGAGAACCAATCCCTTTAAACCAGCAGACTTCTCACCGGATAGTCGGACCAGAGGGAAACCTATGCCCAAGGTTCCCTCCTCATTATCATATTCAACAATGTGGTTATTAGCCTAACAGCTTTGGATGAAATGACCCTGCTCTCGTTTCACTCTGAACTCTATGTAGGAGGCAAATGTTGAGGAGGAGTTTTGAAACTCTCCTTGAGATGATGTGAAAGGCAAATTCTTTTAGGGTTTTATTACCCAGCACTCATCAGGAACAATTGAAGCTGCACCATTATATGAATTTTCAGTGAAAATTGGAGAAGCAAATTAGCTGTGAAAAAAATGCAAGATTTTTTTTTTTTTAAAAACGGAGCCTAATTTGACAACTGAGTATTACGACATAATTAAATTAGTTCTGTGATGCAGCTTTAAAATAAGGGTAGCTGAATGGAGGAAGGCTCTTGTTCCCAGGCTTCAAATGAAACGAGAGATTTAACTTTATGTGCCATCTCAAGAACTATAGTTCTGGATAAGAGAAAGGAAGTGTAAAAGTGATTATTCTGCCATTCAGGTGTGAATATTTGTCAGAGTTAAAAGACCAACAATAAGGGTATTCTTGTATAAGCAAGGTAAGTCTTTTCAAGTTGCTTTAATTTATTGATGGCTTAAACACTCAGGTTGTTTATTACGGTGTTCTGCATTTGGTTTTTAGACCTATGAACATGGCCCTTTGTCTCTGTAGCCAGTCTCGTTTGTAACACAAATCCTTTCCCTGATGCAAACAGTAATATATCTAAATCTTTATTTTTTTGGAAAGAAGTTGATTTCAGATACTTTAAAATCTGAATGTTCTGGAAATCCTTTGCAGAAGGTGGAAAATTCACCCTATGGGAACCGGTTCCACCACAAAACCGCGGTAGACTAAAGCGCGCTCGACGAAAGCGCGTACCTGACGTCATCACAGCGCGACGAAAACATCACGCTGTGAGCGGTAAAGTTAAAATTAATGCGAAAACCTTACCATAACCCCCCCCAAACCTAACCCTAAACCTAACCCTAAACCTAACCCTTAACCTAACGCTAAACCTAACGCTAACCCTTAACCTAACCCTAAACCTAACCCTAACGCTTAACGTAACCCTAAACCTAACCCTCACCCTTAACCTAACCCTAACCCTAAACCTAACCCTTACATTTACGTGAATCGGCTTGCTTCAAAAGCGCTTTTTAAAGCGCCCTTTTTTCTCCGCAGTTGTATTTGTCGCACTGCTGATGACGTCAGGTACGCGCTTTAATCAGGCGCGCTTTAGTGGACCGCGGTTTTGTCGTGCCACGATGGGAACCATACAAAATGAACATGCATGCTCTATAACCTGGTTAAATTGGAAACATTAAGTTTAAGCTTGAAACCATTTATTTGTGGATTTCAATACCTAAATATCTTCTGATTCTAAACACTAATTATGATTGTGTTTGCAGCAAGAAGGACCTACCTGCTGCAAGATAGCCAGACCTTTCCATTGGCAGGACAAGAAACAATGGATAGAAAATAATCAAGGAAAGAAGCAGCCTGGAATTAAGAAGAAGCTTCCTAACAGTGAGGACAATTAACCAGTGGAACAGCTTGCCACCAGAAGTTGTGGTTTTTCATCACTGGAAGGTTTTAAGAATAAAAATGGAGCCGAGGTGGTGCAGTGGTTAGAGTGCTGTACTGCAGGCCACTTCAGCTGACTGCAGTTCTGCAGTTCGGCTGTTCAAATCTCACCGGCTCAGGGTTGACTCAGCCTTCCATCCTTCCGAGGTGGGTGAAATGAGGACCCGGATTGTTGTTGGGGGCGATATGCTGACTCTGTAAACCGCTTAGAGAGGGCTGAAAGACCACCTCCTGCCGATTACCTCTCTCAGACCAATTAGATCGCACAGGTTAGGTCTCCTCCGGATTCCATCTGCCAGCCAATGTCGGCTGGCGACTCCCCGGGGGAGAGCCTTCTCTGTTGCAGCTGCGGACCTCTGGAACAAGCTCCCTGTTGAGATCCGGACCCTTACTACCCTCCCGGCCTTCCGCAAAGCCACCAAGTCCTGGCTGTTCCAGCAGGCTGGGGGGAGCTGAGAAACATCTACCTCCACGGAAATTGTGAATGTTGGTTTTGTTTTTAATATGTTGTCTTTGTCTTGTTTCCCCCCTTTCCCTTGTCTTTTGTGAGCCGCCAGAAGTCCTCCTGGAGTGGGCGGCATACAAGATAGATAGATAGATAGATAGATAAATAAATAAATAAATAAATAAATAAATAAATAAATAAATAAATAAATAAATGCGGTATATAAGTCTAACTGCTATTTAAGAAGCAACTGGGCAGTCACTTGTTTGAAACGATACAGGGTATCCTGTTTGAGCAGGGGTTGGACTAAAAGATCTCCAAGATCCCTTCCAGCTCTATTCTGATTCTGATTTGGCCACGGCAAGTTGGTTGCGGTGAGTTGACAACAGCGAATTGAATCAGCCCTTCAATGCTATGCCTGTTTACAAACTTTGAAGGGTTGATTCAATTCATTGAGGCCAACTTGCCATGGTCAAGTCACCACAACCAACTCATTGCAGGAAAACTCCCCATGGCCAATTTACCATAGGACAACTTGCTACAATTTAACAATTGTATTTAATTCTTTAAAATAAATAGAAAAATTATTTTAATTTTTGCCATTCACAGTTCATTCTGCTCCTCCTTTTGCCTCCTTTCTTTAATGATTCTATTCCACTGCTTCTTTGATATTAGTGTAACTCTTCTTCCGCAGCGAGTTGTCCTGGGGTGAGTCCGCTGTGGCGGTTGTCCCACACTGAGTTGGCCATGGCAAGTTGGTCATGGTGAGTTGTATGGGGTGAATTGTCATAGACCCTTCTCCACAATGCCCGAGTGTGAGCACCCATCCCTTCTCTTCTTCTGTTCCTTTTCCCTTCCGAGGGGGTCTTGAGCTCCACCAGTTGAATTTTCCTACTGCGCCTGGCTTCCAACTTTTGCAACAATTTATTTTTCCAATTAATAAGAGCCGAGGTGGCGCAGTGGTTAAATGCAGCACTGCAGGCTACTTCAGCTGACTGCAATTCTGCAGTTCGGCTGTTCAAATCTCACCGGCTCAGGGTTGATTCAGCCTTCTATCCTTCCGAGGTGGGTAAAATGAGGACCCGGATTGTTGTTGTGGGCAATATGCTGACTCTGTAAACCACTTAGAGAGGGCTGAAAGCCCTATGAAGCGGTATATAAGTCTAACTGATATTGCTATTGCTATTGCTATAATACAAAAAACACTTTTTCAGATATAGATCCAGACTTTGCAGGGTCCATGATTGCCAGTTTCCCTGTTCCCGCTTTTTGCATGCTCTGGATTCTATGAGAAAGAACTCTATTTGTTGTTGTTAGTTGCGAAGTCATGTCCGACCCATCACGACCCAATGGACAACATTCCTCCAGGCCTTCCTATCGTCTCCCATCCACTGGAGTCCATTTAAGCTCACGCTTACTGCTTCAGTGACTACATCCAGCCACCTCATTCTCTGTTGTCCGCTTCTTCTTTTGTCCCCAATCTTTCCCAGCATGAGGCTCTTCTCCAGTGAGTCCTTCCTTCTCATTAGGTGGCCAAAGTATTTGAGTTTCATCTTCAGGATCTGGCCTTCTAAAGAGCAGTCAGGGTTGATCTCCTCTAGGACTGACCGGTTGGATCGCCTTGAAGTCCGAGGGACTCACAGGAGTCTTCTCCAGCACGGTAGTTCAAATGCCTCAATTCTTTGGTGCTCAGCCTTTCTTATGGTCCAACTTTCACAGCCATACATTGCAACTGGGAAAATCAAAGCCTTGACTATACACACTTTTGTTGTCAGGGTGACGTCTCTGCTTTTTAGTATGCTGTCTAGATTTGCCATAGCTTTCCTCCCCAGGAGCAAGCGTCTTTTAATTTCTTGGCTGCAGTCCCCCTCTGCGGTGATCTTGGAGCCCAGGAAAATAAAATCTATCACTACCTCCATTTCTTCCCCATCTATTTGCCAGGAATTGAGAGTTAATTGAAAGTTAAAGCTATCTTAAAAGCAAGGTGCAATACTGGGAAGCAAACTATTAATTCTGAAAATTAGAATGACCTAATCTACAATTGGGTGGTTCTGGAACTTTTCTTTCCTTCCTAATGAAATTTCTTTTGTGGTAGCTAGTTCCCCCCCCCCCCCCATGAAGCATCTGTCACGCAAAATTAGATAGAATTTTGTAAATACACAAGGATGACATTCATTGGCACATCTGGTTTACTAGAGAAATAGGGTTAATTTCTTCAGCCCTGGAGAGCTGTCACTTCAACTCTGCGGTACGGCATTGTTTTAAATGTAAAAATAATAAAATATATATTTTTTTAAAAAGATTTTTTTGGCCAAAAAGACTATCTTCTCAATCATGTTTTATTTTCACTGTTGTTTAATTGAGGTTCTCAGGTTAGTTGATAAGGATCACTTTGTTTACAACTGTATTAGATACCCACAGATTGTTCCCCTAAAAAAATGGCAATGTTTGATTCCTTCTGTGAGGATTCCAAAATGGAGTGTTGTGGTCCGCTGGTGGCCTGTGGAGCTGGCAGCAGAGTTGGACAGAGAAGAGGTTGGGGAGGAACATGTGCCAGTCCTGGTCTGGGGAGGGCTCAGATGAGGGCTCTGTATCAGAGGCAGAGGGGGGGGGGCAGAGCCATCTAAGAGTTATGTGCTGCTTCCAGAGCCTCCAGAGTCAGACAGAAGTGAGGCAGAGGAACAGGGTTCCTGTTCCCAGTGCGTACATGCGCAGAGCTGCCAGAAGGCAAGAACAGTTAAGATAGAAGGGACGACTTGGGAGTAAGGCTTGGAGGTGATTGGTCCCTCCCATAAGACATAAAGGAGGAGCAAAAGCACAGAAGCCTTTGCTGAAAGCAACTTGGTTCATGCTGGTCAGTTTACCTTCTGAAGCTCCGTTTTTGACTCTGTTCCACGTGACCTTGCCAAGCTAATCGTCAATTAAGTCTTTGGAAGCATTTCAAGGAAGATCAAGGTGGGTGCTTATCAGCCTTACCCCGAAGGACTTTGGCAGCCTACTGTAGGACTCTTTCCAATTATTTGGGACTCATTACGGGCTGTGTATGAACATAATTGAAATGCAAAGAGGGTTTTTAGGATTGTGTGTGCTTTTTACTGTATCAGGAAGCCTAGTTCAGAACAGGGAGATTGTTTTTTCATAGCAACATGGATTTGATGGTTTTGTTGAGGGTTCTGCGACAACCCTTTGATCTTTTTTCTATCTGTATTTTTCCATTGAAAATTCTGAACCCATCACAATTACTATGGATTTAGGAAGTTAAATTTTGTTTAGTATCTATTTGCATTGGCATATAGACAATGAGACATAAATCATGAATGAATGAATGACTCAATCATTTGCCAATATTAATCGATTCCCCCAATTTAGTAATAATTTTTGACATTCTATGCTTATTTGCATTATTAATTTAAAAAAAGGTGATGCCGTTATTAATTTTTTTCTGATTCCACCACTGCATTTTGCTGGTTTTGATATTTATTTTCCTTTCTTCCCTTGAGTGAAGAAGTGAGATTTTTGCAGTCCTGACTTACTGCTCTTAAGGACTTCTTTTGTTCAAAATAAATATAATTTTTTTTTCTGCTGTGCAGCAAGAATACTTAGCTCAACAGGGGAGCCTTCTGAAGTTTAAAGGTTGCTTAGAGAAATTTCAGAACAGCTAATGCTGCATGAAAAAAGGACAAAGGATATTTTTATACCCCTTCCGCAGCATCTCTGAAGCATGTTTCCATGTTTTGCAAATAA